>NW_026561410.1:0-52435 GCF_028858705.1 Grus americana | reverse complement strand
GCAGTAACATGGAGACATGTGCAGGAACACAGCGACACACACGTGCAGCAGCACGGGGATACACGTGCAGGGACCTGAACACGCGTGTGCCAGGACACGGGGACACGCGCGTGAGGACCTGGGAACGCGTGTGTGCGCGCGAGGACCTGAGGAACACACGCGTGTGCGGGGAGACGGGGCCACCCGCAGGTGTGGGCAGGGCGGCTCCCCCCCACCCCGCGTGTGCCAGGCGTGTGCCAGGCGTGTGCGTGTTCCGCAGGGGCGCTGCCGATGGAGGAGCTGCTGCAGCAATACGCCGGCGCCTTCGCCGACTCCGACTGCGACTCCCCCCCCCGGCAGCAGCACCCGCTCAGGTAGGGGCACCCATGGGTGCTAGGGGCGGGGGGGGGGGGGACACACGACGAGGGCACCCCTGGGTGCTGGGGGGGGCGGGGACCATCCCTGTGGGTGCTGGGGGGGAGACGGGCACCCCTGGGTGCCATAGGGTGTGGGTGCTGTAGCCCACCCCCCTTGGTGCCATAGGGCCACCCATGGGTGTTCTAGGACCACCTATGGGTGCCATAGGGCTGGGTGCTATAGAGCCGTCCTCGGTTGTTTCGGGGCCACCCATGGGTGCCATAGGGTCTCCCCCTGGGTGCTGTGCGCCGTCCCCAGGGCTACAGGGCCATCCGCGGGTGCTATAGAGCATCTCTGGGTGCTCTGGGGCCACCCTTGGGTGCTATGGGGTCACCTATAGGTGCTATAGGGCCACCCCTGGGTCCTAGAGACCACCCCCTGGGTACCATCGGGTCACCCATGGGTGCTGCCACCGGCCCCGCCCCCAGCATCTGCGTGATCCACCCCTCCAGACTCGCCGGCGGCCGAGAGCGACGATGAAGAGGAGGATGAGGAAGAAGAAGAGGAAGAGGAGGAGGAAGACGAGGAGGAGGAAGAAGAAGAGGAAGAGGAGGAGGAAGAAGAGGAGGAAGAGGAGCAGGAGGAGACCGAGGCGGGTGCCCCCGCCCCCGAGGACCCTTCCCCACCCCCCGGCACCCAAGAGCACCCAGGGGGACCCCTGCCCTCCGCCGCACCGCCCCCCACCGCCGCCCCCACCCCCAAGAAGGAGATCACCGACATCGCCGCCGCCGCCGAGAGCCTCCAACCCAAGGGTTACACCTTGGCCACCACCCAGGTAACCCTTCCCCCGCCTCCCCGGCACCCACGGGTGCTGCAGGGAAGGGGGTCAACCACCTCTACACCTTCTCCCTCCAGGTGAAGACACCCATCCCTCACCTGCTGCGGGGCACCCTGCGGGAGTACCAGCACATCGGGTTGGACTGGTTGGTCACCATGTACGAGAAGAAGCTCAACGGGATCTTGGCCGACGAGATGGGGTTGGGCAAGACCATCCAGACCATCTCCCTCCTGGCCCACCTCGCCTGCGAGAAGGGTGAGGGGTGCCCCCCCCCCACCCACCCCAGTCTTTGCCGGGACTTTGGGAGGTGCTCGATGTCTTGGGCACCCTTGGGTGCTGTGGTGTCTTTGTAGGGTTTTTGTAGGGTCTTTAGGGCTCGTCCGGGTTGTTTTTGGTTACTCTTGGGTGCTGCGGTGTCTTTGTACGGACTTTAGGGCCCATCTAGGTGCTCCCCAAGCACCCGTGGGTGCTGAAGATTCCTTATAGGATCTGTAGATCCTCACGGATTCCTTGAGCACCCCCACATCCTGTAGATTCCTTGTTAGGGTCTGTAAGTTCTCGTGAACTTCTTTAAGCGCGTATGGGTGCTATGGATTCCTTGTAGGGGCTGTAGGTTCTCATGGGGTCCTCAAGCACCCATGGGTGCTGTAGGGTCTGTAGGTTCTCACGAAGTTGCCTAAGCATGTATGAGCGCTGTAGGTTCCTTACAGGATCTGTAGGTTCTCATGGGCTCCTTGAGCACCCGTGGGTGCTGTAGGGTCTGTGAATTCTACTGAAGTTGCTTAAGCACATATGGGTGCTATAGGTTTCTTATGGGGGCTGTAGGTTCTTATGGGCTTCTCGAGCACCCACGGGTGCTGTAGGATTTGTAGATTCTCGTGAAGGGGCTGTAGGTTCTCATGGGCTCCTCAAGCACCCATGGGTGCTGTAGGATTTGTAGATTCTACTGAAGTTGCTTAAGCACGTATGGGTGCTGTAGGTTTCTTGTAGGATCTGTATGTTTTGATGGGCTTCTCAAGCACCCGTGGGTGCTGTAGGGTCTGTAGGTTCTCATGAAGTTACCTAAACATGTATGAGTGCTGTAGGTTCCTTATAAGATCTGTAGGTTCTCATGGGCTCCTTGAGCACCCATGGGTGCTGTAGGGTCCTTATGGGGGCTGTAGATCCTCGTGGATTCCCTGAGCACACCCACGTCCTGTAGGCTCCTTGCAGGCTTTGTAGGTCTCCATGGGCTCCCCAAGCACCCATGGTTCCCGTAGGCTCCTGATAGGTTCTGTAGGTCCCCATGGGTTCCCCGGGTACCCACGGGTGCCCCCTCTTCCCCTCCTGACGCCGCCCCCCCTCCCCGCAGGCAGCTGGGGCCCCCACCTCATCATCGTGCCCACCAGCGTGATGCTCAACTGGGAGATGGAGCTGAAACGCTGGTGCCCCAGCTTCAAGATCCTCACCTACTACGGGGCGCAGAAGGAACGTAGGCTGAAGCGCCAGGTGAACCCCAACCCTGTTTGGGGGGGAGCGAGAGGGGGGGGGATTTTTGGAGGGGGTCCCCCTGACCCTCCCTGGTTGTCCCACCCCACCCAGGGTTGGACCAAACCCAACGCCTTCCACGTCTGCATCACCTCCTACAAGCTGGTCCTGCAGGACCACCAAGCTTTTCGGCGGAAGAACTGGAAGTACCTCATCTTGGATGAAGCCCAGAACATCAAGAACTTCAAGTCTCAGCGTTGGCAGTCGCTGCTCAACTTCAACAGGTCCGGGGGGGGTGGGGGGGGCACCCATGGGTGCTAACCCTGGGAGGGGATTGGGTGCAGCCTGTCCTGTGGGGTGCAGCTGGTGGAGGGTGACCCCCGGTTTAGGGTGCTGCTGCTTGGGGGTGCCCTGACACACGGCTGTAGGTGCCCGTGGGTGCTCTGTAACTGCCTGGGGTGCTCGGGGCACCAATGGGTGTTCTGTACCTGCCTGGGGGCACCCATGGGTGCTCTGTAACTGCTTAGTGGTGCCCTGTAGCTGCCTGGGGCCACCCATGGGTGCTCTGTAGCTGCCTGGGGGCACCCATGGGTGCTCTGTACCTGCCTGAGGGTGCTCTGTAGCTGCCTGGGGGCACCCATGGGCGCTCGGTACCTGCCTGGGGGTGCTCCGTACCTGCCTGGGGCCACCCATGGGTGCTCTGTACCTGCCTGGGGGTGCCCTGTAGCTGCCTGAGGCCACCCATGGGTGCACCATCGCCCCCCCGGGGCGCCTGAGGGTACCCCATGCATCCTCTCTGCCCGCGGGTAGCTCCCGTGGAGGAACCCCTGGGCGCTCTGTACCTACCCTGAGGCACCCATGGGTGCTAGCGGGTGCTAGCGAGCTGACGGGCGTTCCCCCCCCTCACAGTCAACGCCGGCTGTTGCTGACGGGGACGCCGCTGCAGAACAGTCTGATGGAGCTGTGGTCCCTGATGCATTTCCTGATGCCCCGCGTCTTCCAATCCCACCGGGAATTCAAGGAATGGTTCTCCAACCCCCTGACCGGGATGATCGAGGGTAGCCAGGAGTACAACGAGAGCCTCGTCAAGCGCCTCCACAAGGTGGGGGGGGTACGGGCTGCACCCCCGGTTGTGGGGAGCGATGGGGTGGGGAAACCACGCGGTCGGAGTTGACGGGGAAGGGAAAGGTTTGCGCCCAGTTTTGGGGTGTAGCTGGGTTGGGGGTGTCTTGGGGTGGGGTTGTAGGTGAGCGCTGGTGGTGTTGGGGGGGGGTGTCCCTGTTTTGGGGTGTAGCCGGGTTGGAGAGGTGTTGGGGTTGGGTTGTAGGTGAGCGATGGTGGTGTTGGGGGGGGGTGTCCCTGTTTTGGGGTGTCGCTGGGTTGGGGGTGTCTTGGGGTTGGGTTGTAGGTGAGCAGTGGTAGTGTTGTTGTGGGGGGGTGTCCCTGTTTTGGGGTGTAGCTGGGTTGGGGGTGTCTTGGGGTTGGGTTGTAGGTGAGCGGTGGTAGTGTTGTTGTGGGGTGTCCCTGTTTTGGGGTGTAGCTGGGTTGGGGGTGTCTTGGGGTTGGGTTGTAGGTGAGTGGTAGTGTTGTGGGGAGTGTCCCTGTTTTGGGGTGTAGCTGGGTTGGAGAGGTGTTGGGGTTGGGTTGTAGGTGAGCGATGGTAGTGTTGTGGGGAGTGTCCCTGTTTTGGGGTGTAGCTAGGTTGGGAGTGTCTTGGGGTTGGGTTGTAGGTGAGTGATGGTAGTGTTGTTGTGGGGGGGTGTCCCTGTTTTGGGGTGTAGCTGGGTTGGGGGTGTCTTTGGGTTGGGTTGTAGGTGAGTGGTGGTAGGGTTTTTGGGGGGGGGTCCCTGTTTTGGGATGTAGCTAGGTTGGGGGTGTCTTGGGGTTGGGTTGTAGGTGAGTGATGGCAGTGTTATTGTAGGGGAGGCGGGTGGGGGTGTCTCTTTTTTAGGGTGTAGCTGGTTGGGGGTAACCCCATTTTTTTGTGGAGCTGTATGAGGGTAACCCCCATTTTGGGGTGTAGTTGGGTGAGGTTGACACCATTTTGGGGTGTAGCTGCATGGGAGTGACTCCTGTTTTGGGGTGTAGCTGCTTGGGGGTGACGCCTGTTTTTGAGTGTAGTGGTGTGGGGGTGACCCTAGTTTTTTGTGGAGCTGCGTGGGGGTAACCCCTATTTTGGGATGATGCCTATTTTGGGTTGTAGTTGGGTTGACACCGTTTTGGGGTGTAGGTGGTTGGGGATGACCCCCATTTTGGGGTGTAGCTGTTTGGGGGTGACCCCTGTTTGGGAGTGTAGGCAGGTGAGAGTGACTCCTGTTTTGGGGTGTAGCTGGGTGGGGTTGACACCGTTTTGGGGTGTAGCTATTTGGGGGTGACCCCTGTTTTGGGGCATAGTTGGGTGGGGGTGACCCCTGTTTTGGGGTGTAACTGTTTGGGGGTGACCCCCATTTTGGGGTGTGGCTGGGTGAGGTTGACACCGTTTTGGGGTGTAGCTGGTTGGGGGTGACCCCCATTTTGGGGTGTAGCTGGGTGAGGTTGACACCGTTTTGGGGTGTAGCTGGTTGGGGGTGACCCCTGTTTTGGGGCGTAGTTGGGTGGGGGTGACCCCTGTTTTGGGGTGTAGCTAGGTGAGGTTGACACCGTTTTGGGGTGTAGCCGTTTGGGGGTGACCCCTGTTTTGGGGGTCACCCCATTTCCCAGCACCCCCCAACTCCACGGTGGGGTCATCCCCCACCCTGCGGTTCCACCCCCAACTCCAGCTTATTGTCGGGGGTAGGGGGGGCACCCCCATATCGTGGGATGGAACCCCCAAACATTCCGGCAGCTGATTGGCTGCTCCCCCAGGTGCTCCGCCCCTTCCTGCTGCGCCGGCTGAAGGTGGACGTGGAGAAGCAGATGCCCAAGAAGTACGAGCACGTCCTCAAGTGCCGCCTCTCCAAGCGCCAGCGCTACCTCTACGATGACTTCATGGGCCAGGCCAGGTGGGTGGCACGTCCTCACGCGTCCCCACGCGTCACCCAGAGCTTCCCCTCACCCTCCCCGTGTCCCCTCCCGGCAGCACCAAGGCCACCCTGGCCAGCGGACACTTCATGAGCGTCATCAACGTGCTGATGCAGCTCCGCAAGGTGTGCAACCACCCCGATCTCTTCGAACCCCGACCCGTCCACTCGCCCTTCATCACCGAGGGCATCTGCTTCGTCACCGCTTCCCTCGTCCTCCGCGCCCTCGACCCCGATCCCTTCAAGGTGACAATAACGGACGGGCTTGGGCCATGGAAGGGTTTTGGGGGGCACCAGGAGATGGTTCCAGGTGGCGTTGGGGGATTTGGTGGTGTCACCGGAACCCAGGGTCACTAGGGTGGCCCGGTGGTGGCACTTGTGGGGAAGGTGGAGGACATGGGACCCGTCAGGTGAAGCGTTCAAGGTCTTCTTGGCCAAGGTTATGGAGATGCAAGTGAGATGTAGGGGTGGCACTGGCCACCACGTCGTTGTCAGCAGGACCGGGGCCACCACCATGAGTTTTGGTGGCACTTGTGGGGAGGTAGAGGCACAACGGTGGCCCTGTGGTGGCACTTGTGGGGAAGGTGGAGCACATGAGACCCATCAGGTGAAGGGTTCGAGGTCTTCTTGGTCAGGGTTATGGGGACAAGATGAGATGTAGAGGTGCCCTGATGTGACCCAGACCACCGTGTCATCGTCACCAGCACCTGGGGTCACTAGCATGGCTTTGCACCTTTGTGGTGGCACCTTTGGGGACGTAGAGGACCTCAGGCACCAGGTGCAGGGTTCCAGGTCTTCTCGAGCAGGGTTATGGGGACAAAGATGAGATGTAGAGGTGGTCCAAGGTGACACAGGGTGCCCTGGTGATGTCACCGGCACCCAGGGCCACCAGCGTGACCTGTGGTGGCACTTCTGGGGACATGGAGGACATGGGGACAGACCAGCCCCGTGGCGCAAGATCCCCGTGACCAGGTTTATGGGGACGCGGGTGACGTAGAGCTGGCCCCAGGTGACACGTGCCACCCCGTCGTTGTCACCACCGCCATGTCCCTGAGGTGGCAGCTCTTGGGGGTGCGGTGGGGATGGGTGACAGCGGGTGACGTCCCCACGGTGTCCCCGCAGCACGTGGACATGGGGCTGTTTGATCTGGTGGCCCTGGAGGGCCGGGTGTCCCGCTACGCCGCCGACACCTTCTTGCCCCGCTGGCGGGTGACACGTCGCCTGGTCGAGGACGTCGCCGCCGCCCCCGACCCCCCACCGCGCCCCAAACCCGTCCGCATGAAAGTCAACCGGTGAGGGGGACAACAGGGACACCTGGGTGGCCTTGGGGACACCAGGGGCGGCTTGGGGTCACTGAGGTGGTGGTGGAGACTTTGGGGACACCAAGGGGCCTTGAAGACACCAGGGAGTTTTGGGTGGCCTTGGGGACACCATGGGCGTTTTGGGGTCACTGGGGTGGTGGTGGGGCCCTTGGGGACACCTGGGTGGCCTTGGGGACACCATGGGCATTTTGGGGTCACTGGGGTATTGGTGGGACCCTTGGGGATACCTGGGTGATGGCTGGACCTTGGGGACACCATGGGTGACCTTGGGGACACCAGGGTGGCCTTGGGGAGACTTGGGTGATGGATGGACCTTGGGGACACCATGGGTGCCGTGGGGTCGCTGGGGTGGTGGTGGGACCCTTGGGGACACCTGGGTGATGGTTGGACCTTGGGGCCACCATGGGTGGCCTTGGGGACACCAGGGACCCCCTTGGGGACACTTGGGTGATGGCTGGACCTTGGGGCCACCATGGGTGACCTTGGGGACACTAGGGTGGCCTTGGGGACACCATGGGCATTTTGGGGTCACTGGGGTGTTGGTGGGACCCTTGGGGACACCTGGGTGATGGCTGGACCTTGGGGACACCATGGGGGACCTTGGGGACACCATGGGTGACCTTGGGGACACCAGGGTGGCCTTGGGGAGACTTGGGTGATGGATGGACCTT
Source organism: Grus americana (assembly GCF_028858705.1). NCBI lineage: Eukaryota > Metazoa > Chordata > Aves > Gruiformes > Gruidae > Grus > Grus americana. The sequence continues at coordinate 44,802 of NW_026561410.1, read as the reverse complement.
GGGGACACCAGGGTGGCCTTGGGGAGACTTGGGTGATGGATGGACCTTGGGGACACCATGGGTGCCGTGGGGTTGCTGGGATGGTAGAGGGGCCTTGGGGACACCTGGGTGATGGTTGGACCTTGGGGCCACCATGGGTGGCCTTGGGGACACCAGGGACCCCCTTGGGGATACTTGGGTGATGGCTGGACCTTGGGGCCACCATGGGTGACCTTGGGGACACTAGGGTGGCCTTGGGGACACCATGGGCATTTTGGGGTCACTGGGGTGTTGGTGGGACCCTTGGGGACACCTGGGTGATGGCTGGACCTTGGGGACACCATGGGGACCTTGGGGACACCAGGGTGGCCTTGGGGAGACTTGGGTGATGGTTGGACCTTGGGGACACCATGGGTGCCGTGGGGTCGCTGGGGTGGTGGTGGGACCCTTGGGGACACCTGGGTGATGGTTGGACCTTGGGGCCACCATGGGCATTTTGGGGTCGCTGGGGTGTTGGTGGGACCCTTGGGGACACCTGGGTGATGGTTGGACCTTGGGGCCACCAGGGACCCCCTTGGCGTCACTGTGTTGGTGGTGGGACCCTTGAGGACACCACGGGTGACCTTGGGGTTCCTGGGGGGGGAGAGGTGAGACCCTTGGGTAGGTGCCAGGACCCTGGTGGATTTTGGGGTGCCCTGGGGGGGGTGTTCCTGGGTGAGGGTCAGGGTGCCCATGGGTTGGGGGTCCTTGACCCCCCCCCATATCACACGTGTGTGTGTGTCCCCCCCCCCAGGATGCTGCAGCCGGTGCCGAAGGCGGAGAACCGGGCGGTGCTGCTGCTCAACAGCCCCCGCCCCGGGGGGGGGGCACCCAGTGCCCCTGGGGGTGCTGCCGCTCGGCCCCGCCCCCCCCCCTGCTGGCCACGCCCCTCCACCACCTGGCCACGCCCCTCCACCGCCTGGCCACGCCCCTCCACCGCCTGGCCACGCCCCCCAGCCTGCTGGCCACGCCCCCTTGCTGGTTGCCCCCGCCCCCAGTGGAGTGACGCTGGGCCCCGCCCTCTTAGCCCCCGCCCCTCCTGCCCCGGCTCCTCCCACTGTAGGCCCCGCCCCTACCAGTGGGGCTCCGCCCCCTCCTCCTGCTGCTGCTGCTGCTGCCCCTTTGCTGCCCCCCGGGGGGGCGGGGCTGGGGCTGGGGCTGGGATTGGCCCTGGCGGCCCCAGCCCGGCCCCCTCCCACCCTGTTGCCTGCGTTGGCTCCGCCCACCACTGGCTCCACCCACGGTGAGAGGGCGGGGCTTGGGGGGGGACAATGGGTGGGGATTTATGTGTGGGAGGAGCTTAGGAGGGGCGGGGCTTTATGGGGAAGTGGGCGGAGCTTGGGGGCATTATGTTGATGGGGAATGGGGGCGTGGTTTAGCAGCTTTGTGGGTGGGGCTTAACACAGGGTGGGCGGGGCTTTAGAAACGGGGCGGGGCCAGCACCTTATCCTGGCTACTGAACCCAAAGGGGGGGGGAACTTTGTGGGCGGGGTTTGTGCCCTGTGGGGGGGGTTTGTGCCCTGTGGGCGGGGCCTCCCCATTAACCCCGCCCCTCCCTCTCTCCCCCCCCCCCAGCCCTGCCTCCTGCTCCTCTGGTCTCTCCCCCCGCAGCGGGAGCCCCCCGACCCCCCCAACCCCCCCCTACCCCAACCCTGGGGGGCAAGGGGGGGCCCCCCCTGGCTGCCTACGCCCTGCCCGGCCCCGGCCCCCAGCGCCTCCTGCTCGCCCCCGACATGCAGGCCCGTCTGCCCTGTGAGTACCCCCTGCCCCCTTTTCCCCCCGCCCCCCCCATTTTTTTAGGGGGGGACCCCCCCTTAAATCCTAAGGCGGGGGTCCCCTCAAATTTACGTCCGTTTTCCGTCATCGTGTGTGTGTCCCCCCCGCTCTCTCCGCAGCCGGCGAGGTGGTGAGCATCGGGCAGCTGGCAGCGCTGGCCCAGCGACCTGGGGGGACCCCGGGGGGGGCGACGCCGGGGGGGGCCAAACCCCTCACCCGGCAGCTCCAGGGGAGCAAACTCACCCTGGCCGCCCCCCGCTGCGGCACCTGGCCCTCGCCCCCCCTCGCGGCCTCCCACGTAAGTCGGGGGGACCCCCCCCCCCTTGCTGTTGTCCCCGCTCCCCCCCCCCATCTCTTTAAATGGGAGGGGGGGGAATTTCAGTTTGGGGGGGGCTTGACACCCCTAAAGGGGGATGAGGATCTCCAAAATGGGGGGGACCCCCCTAAAGGTGGGGGGGGGACCCCTAAAGTTGGGGGGGGGGACACCCAGATCTGGATGGGGGGGCCCTGACAAAGAGCCCCCCCCCCAGTTTTTGGGGGAGCAGGGGGGTTTTGGAGGGTAGGGGAGTTTTGGGGTGCTCCCTGACACCCCCGTTTCCCCCCCCCCCCCCCAGGGAACGTGGTGCATTTGGTGGCAGCTGGGGGGCAGCACCCGCTCCTGGGCCCCCCCGCCCAGGTCACCCTGCTGGCACCCGTCGCCCCCCCGGCCCCCACGGGGGGGCCACCCGCTGGGACCCCCCCCCAGCCCCCCACCATCAGCCTCCCATCGCCACCGCCAAGGTAAGGGGGGGGGGGGGAGGGTTTCTGGGTGCCCCCCCCCCAAACCACCGGGACCTCCCTGGGTGCCCCTGACCCCCCTCCCCCCACCTCTGGGTGCCCCTGAGCCCCTCAGATCTCTTTGGGTGCCCCCAGGACCCCCTTGGGTGCCCTTGAGCACATCCCCCCCCCCCCAGCCCCCAGGACTCTTGGGTGCCCCTAGGAGCCCCAGGACACCCATGGGTGCCCCTAACCCCCCCCAGGACCCCTTTGGGTGCCTTTAACCCCCCCCCCCCCGAGATCTATGGGTGCCCCTAGGACCCCCCCCCAGGACCCCCTTGGGTGCCCCTGAGCCCCCACACACCCCCAGGACCCCATTGGGTGCCTCTAACCCCCCCAGGACCCCTTTGGGTGCCCCTAGGACCCCCAGGACACCCATTGGGTGCCCCTAACCCCCCCCGGACCCTTTTGGGTGCCCCTAGCCCCTCCCCACACCCCCCAGACCCCTTTGGGTGCCCCTAGAACCTCCCTGGGTGCCCCCAGGACACCCATGGGTGCCCCTAAATCCCCCCAGGATCCCTTTGGGTGCCCCTAGAACCCCCCAGGACACCCATGGGTGCTCCTGACCCCCTTCAGGACCCCTTTGGGTACCTTTTACCCCCCTGGTTCCCCCCTGGGTGCTCCTGGGACCCTCCCAGAACCCCCTCGGGTGCCCCCCCTCGGGTTTCGGGGGGGGGGGTCTAACGGGCGTTTCCCCCCCCCCCCACCCAGTGCCGACGCCACTGGTGAACAGCGGGGGGTGGTGAAGATCGTGGTGCGTCAGGCACCCCGCGACGGGCTGGCGGCACCCCCGGCGCCCCCCCCGGCACCCCCACCCGCACCCCGACCCCCCGCGCCACCCCCGGGGCGGCCCCTGCTGCGGGTGCTGCCCGCGCCCCCCCCCCGCCGGGCCCCCGACCGCCGGCGCCGCGACCGCCGCCGGACCCGAACTGATGGGTGAGTGTCTGCCCCTCCCCCAGCACCCATGGGTGCCCCCCCTACCTATGGGGGGGGTGTCCTGTACCGCCTACGTGGGCCTGGGTGCCCCCCTGCACCCATGGGTGCCCCCAGGGCCCCCCCCCCCCCCCCCCAAGCTGGGGCTCCCTCCCCACAGCCCTGGGTGCCCCACATGCCATTGGGTGCCGCCCTGCACCCATGGGTGCCCCCCTCCACCTTGGGGGGGGGTCTTCCTGTGGCCCCCCTGCACCCATGGGTGCCCCCTGGGCCCCCTCTGCCATGCTGGGGCTGCCTCAGCACGATTCTGGGTGCCTCACGTACTTTTGGGTGCCTCCCCTGCACCCACGGGTGCTCCCCTACATCCCTGGGTGCCCCCCTGCACCTTTGGGTGCCCCCTGGGCCCCCCCCTTCCCATGATGGGGCTCTGTCCCCGGGACCCTGGGTGCCCCCCTGCACCCATGGGTGACCCCACCCATCCCTGGGTGCCCCCCTGCACCCATGGGTGCCCTCCATGGCCCAGGGTGCCCCCTTTAAACCCATGGGTGCCCCCCACCCACCCCTGGGTGTTTCCCCCCCCCGCTATGGGGTGCCCTCCTGGCTGCCCCCCACGGGTGTCCCAGCCCCCCCCTCCCCCCCCCACTGACCCCCTTCTTCCTCCCCTCCCCCGCAGCACCCACAGCACCCACCGCCCCCCCTCCCGCCGCTGCCGCCGCCGCCCCCCTGGGGGCCCCCCCGGCCCCCCCCGCCGCTGCCCCCCCTCGAGAGGAACCCGAGGGGCCGGGGGGGCCCAGCCCCCCCCCAGCACCCACCCCACCCCGGCCGCCCCCCCGCCGCCAGCCCCCACCCCCTCCGCGCTCCCCCTTCTACCTGGTAAGCACCCATGGGTGGGGGGGGGGGGGCGCTGAGAGGTCTCTGTGCAGGGGGGGGGAAGGGGTATGGGGGGGGCACCAAGGGGTCTCAAAGGGGGGGTAAGGGGGGATTTGGGGGGCACCCATGGGTGGGGGGGGGCACCAAGGGGTCTCGAAGCGGGGGGTAAGGGGGGATTTGGGGGGCACCCATGGGTGGGGGGGGCACCAAGGGGTCTCGAGGGGGGGTAAGGGGGGATTTGGGGGGCACCCATGGGTGGGGGGGGCACCAAGGGGTCTCGAAGGGGGGGTAAGGGGGGATTTGGGGGGCACCCATGGGTGGGGGGGGTCCCCAATGATGGGGGGGGTGATGGGGGGAGGGGGGGGTCCTGGGTGACACCCGAGGAGAGGGTCACGCCCCTCCCCCACTTAGGGTGCTGGAGGGGATGGTCGGGGGGGGGGGGGAGGGGAAATTGGGGTGCTGGGGGGGGCCCTTCCCCCCCCCGAGATGCAGCGGGGGAGGAGCCACCCTGGGATGGGGGTACGGGGGGAGGGGGTCTGGGGGTACCGGGGGGGGGGGTGTCGACCCCCACCCACCCCCCCCACCCACCCCCACCCCAGGAGTCCCTGGAGGCGAAGCGGGGGAGGGGCCGCGCGGAGCGGCTGGAGCGGCTGCTGCGGCTGAACGAGCTGCGCTGCGGGCTGGCCCCCGTCTACGGCAGCGAAGTTTTGGGGCTCTGCACCCGGCCCCCCCCCCACGCCCCCCCCGGGGGGAGCCCTGGCTCGAGCCGTCCTCGCCCCCCCGCAACGCCTGCGCCAGCTCCAGCCCCTCCTGGACAGGTAACGGGGTGGGGGGGGGGTCCCCAAGAGTTTTTTTGGGGGGGGGTCTAGGTGGGTGGGTGGGGAGCGGTTCAGGGGGTTTGGGGGGGTCCAAGGGGTTTTGGGGGGGAATCCAAGAAGAGGTTTGGGGGGGGGTAAAGGGGTTTGGGGGGACCCAGGTGTTGGGGGGATCCAGGGGGTTTGGGGGGTCCAAGGGGTTTTGGGGGGGTCCAAGGAGGGAGCCAGGGGTTTTGGGGGCGGAAAGGGTTTGGGGGGGGGGGGCAGGGGTTTTGGGGGGACCCAGGGGGCTGGGGGGTTTGGGGGGGTCCAAGGAGGGGCCATGGGGTTTGGGGGACCCAAGTGTTTGGGGGGATCCAGGGGGTTTGGGGGGGCCCAAGGGGTTTTGGGGAGGTCCAAGGGGTTTTTTTTTGGGGGGGAGCAGGATTTTTTGGGGGCATCAGGTGCTTGGGGGGGGGGGGGAACGTGGGGGGGTCTGGGGGTCCAGGGGTTTGGGGGGCACCCAGGTGTCTGGGGGGGTACCCAGGTGTCAGGGGGGGGCACCCAGGCTTTTGGGGAGGGACCCAGAGGGTTTTAGGGGGGTTCCAGGATTTTTTGGGGGTCCCAGATATTTTGGGGGGGGGAACATGGGTGTCCAGGGGATTTGGGGGGCACCCAGGTGTCTGGGGGGGGACACCCACGTGTTGGAGGGGACACCCAGGCATTTGGGGAGGGACCCAGAGGGTTTGGGGGGGGGGGGGGCGGTTTCCAGAATTTTTAGGGGGGAAGAACATGGGTGTCCGGGGAGGGGTCTGGGGGTCCAGGGCTTTCGGGGGGCACCCAGGTGTCTGGGGGGGGCACCCGGGTGTCGAGGAGGGGCACCCGGGTGTCGAGGAGGGGCACCCAGGTGTCTGGGGCGGGGGGGTACCCAGCCATTCAGGGAGGGACCCAGGGGGCTTGGGGTGGGTGGTCCAGGATTTTGGGGGGGGACGGACGACGACGACACAACACGTGGGTGTCTGGGGAGGGGTCTTGGGTGCCCGGGCTGGGGCGTGTCGTGTGTCCCCCCCCCAAAAATTATCCGCAACCCCCCCCCCCCACCCATAGGTTCATCTTCGTGCTGCCGCCGGTGGAGGCGCGGGGGGTGGCCCTGCACAGCTGCCGCCCCCCACCCTGGCGCCTGCGCCAACGGGCGCAGCTGGAGCAGCGGCTGCGGGAGGAGCTGGCGCCCCGCGGGCGAGCGTTGCACCGGGTGCTGCGCAGCATGCGCACCCACTTCCCCGACCTGCGCCTCATCCAGTACGACTGCGGTACGTGGGGACATCGGGGACATCAGGGGGTTTGGGGACAACCGGGGACATCGGGGATATCGGGAGCCGTGGGGACGTTGGGGACCGGGGGGACATCGGGGGTATCGGGGACGTCGGGGATGTCAGGGGTGGTGGGGACCTTGGGGACATCGGGGTACCAGGGACATCAGGGACGTCGGGGACATCAGGGGTGGTGGGGACCTTGGGGACATCAGGGTACCGGGGACATCAGGGAGCTTGGGGACATCGGGAACATCAGGGGCACCAGGGACATCAGGGATCTCAAGAGTGGTGGGGACATCGGGGACATCAGGGGTGGTGGGGACCTTGGGGACATCGGGGTACCAGGGCCATCAGGGACATTGGGGACCTTGGGGACATCAGGAGTGGTGGGGACATCGGGAACATCAGGGGCACCAGGGACATCAGGGATCTCAAGGGTCGTGGGGACCTTGGGGACATCGGGGTACCAGGGACATCAGGGACATTGGGGACCTTGGGGACATCAGGAGTGGTGGGGACATCGGGGTACCAGGGACATCAGGGACATTGGGGACCTTGGGGACATCAGGAGTGGTGGGGACATCAGGGGTACCAGGGACATCAGGGATCTCAAGAGTGGTGGAGACATCAAGGGTACCAGGGACATCGGGGACGTCAGGGGTGGTGGGGACCTTGGGGACATTGCGGGTACCAGGGACCTTGGGAACATGGGGGACATCAGGATTGGTGGGGACATTGGGGACCTGGGGGACGTCGGGAACATCGGGGGCACCAGGGACATCAGCGATCTCAAGAGTGGTGGGGACATCGGGGACATCAGGGGTACCGGGGACATCGGGGACGTCAGGGGTGGTGGGGACCTTGGGGACATTGGGGGTACCAGGGACATCAGGGACCTTGGGGACATCAGGAGTGGTGGGGACATTGGGGACCTGGGGGACATCGGGGACACTGGGGGCACCGGGGACATGGGGGACATCAGGGGTGGTGGGGACATCGGGGACCTTGGGGACATTGGGGGTACCAGGGACATCGGGGACACCAGGGGCCTTGGGGGTCTTAGGGACACTGGGAACATCGGGGGCACCAGGGACATCAGGGACATCAAGAGTGGTGGGGACATCGGGGACATCAGGGGTCTTGGGGACATGGGGGACATTGGGGACACCAGGGACATCGGGGACCTTGGGGACATTGGGAACACTGGGGGCACCAGGGACATCGGGGACATCAGGGGTGGTGGGGACCTTGGGGACATCAGGGGTACCAGGGACATCAGGGACACCAGGGGCCTTGGGCGTCTTGGAGACATGGGGGACATCGGGGGCACCAGGGACATCAGAGGCATGAAGAGTGGTGGGGACATCAGGGACATTGGGAACATCAGGGACCTTGGGGACGTCATGGGCACCGGGGGGCACCAGGGATACCGGGGACATCAGGGGCACTGGGACCACCAGGGACACTGGGGACATCAAGAGTGGTGGGGACCTTGGGGACATCGGGGACATCGGGGACACCAGGGGCCTTGGGGACACCAGGGACCTTGGGGGTCTGGGGGACATCGGGAACATCAGGGGCACCGGGGATATCAGGGACATCAAGAGTGGTGGGGACATTGGGAACCTTGGGGACATCAAGGACACTGGGAACACCAGGGGCCTTGGGGACATCAGTCCCTGATGTCCCCATGTCGCTAGTACCAACCTCATGTCCCCCCCCCCGATGGCCCTGGTCTGACCCCGTGTCCCCACCAATGTCCCCATGTTCCTAATGATGTCCCCAGCTGTGTGCTCAACAATGCCCTGAGTGATGTCCCCATGTCCACACAGATGTTCTCACGTGCCCATTAATGACCCCGTGTCCCCAGCCGTGTCCCCGTGTTCCTAACGACGTCCCCATGATGTCCTCATGGCCACAATCATGTCCCCATGTCCCCAGCTGTGTCCCCATGTTCCTAATGATGTCCCCGTGATGTCCTCATGGCCCCAGTGATGTCCCCATGTCTCTAGCATTGTCCCCATGGCCACACTGATGTCCCCATGTCCCTGGGCAATGTCCCCATTGATGTCTCCATGTCCCCAGCTGTGTCCCCATGTTCCTAATGATGTTCCCATGATGTTCTCATGGCCATAACGATGTCCCCATGGCCATACTGACATTCTCATGGCGCTAGTATTGTCCTTGTGATGTCCCCGTGGCCACGTTGATGTCCCCATGGCCACAGTGATGTCCCCATGTTCCTAATGATGTCCCCATGGCCACGTCGATGTCCCCACGTCCCTAGTGTTGTCCCCCTTGATGTTTCCGCCTCCCTAGCTGTGTCCCCATGTTCCTAATGATGTCCCTATGACGTCCTCATGGCCACACTGATGTCCCCATGTCCCTGGCAATGTCCCCATTGATGTCCCCGTTGATGTCCCCACAACCCCGCCCCAACCACCTCCATCCCAAAGCGTGGGGGGGTCACCCTGCCCCTCCCCCTTGGCGGTGGCCCCCGGTGACACCGGCGTCCCCCCCCAGGGAAGCTGCAGACGCTGGACGTGCTGCTGCGGCGCCTGAAGGCGGGGGCCCACCGCGTCCTCATCTTCACCCAGATGACCCGGATGCTCGACGTCCTCGAGCGCTTCCTCACCTACCACGGCCACATCTACCTGCGCCTGGACGGCAGCACCCGCGTCGAGCAGCGCCAGGTGCGGGGGAACCTGGTGGAGTTCGGGGGGGGACCCCGGTGTTTGGGGGGACCCATTTGTCCATTGAGACCCTTGGACCCCCCTATGGGTACCCAGGTTTCCAGGAACCTCCCCTTGGTCCCACCTTGGAGCCACATCTCAAGGGCTTGATGGTGGCAGAGGGGACCCAGTTGTCCAGGGCAGGACACACATGTCTGAGAGGACCCAGCTGTCCAGACATTGACACCCTTGCTCCCCGCTATGGGTGGGGTGTCCAGGAACCTCCCCCTGGTCCCGCCTTGGAGCCACATCTCAAGGGCTTGATGGTGGCAGAGGGGAACCAGGTGTCCATGGAGGACCCAGGTGTCCAGGAGGGACCAAGGCATGGGGGGGCACCAACACCCTTGGACCACCCCCCGTGGGGGCCCAGGTCTCCAGGAACCTCCCCCTCGTCCCACCTTGGAGCCACATCTCAAGGGCTTGGTGGTGGCAGAGGGGAACCAGGTGTTCATGGAGGACCCAGGTGTCTGGAGGTAACACCCAGACGTCCAGGACCCCCTAACGTGGGACTCCGGTGTCTCCTGCAGGCCCTGATGGAGCGTTTCAACGCCGACAAGCGCATCTTCTGCTTCATCCTCTCGACCCGCAGCGGCGGTGTCGGCGTCAACCTGGCAGGTGCCGACACCGTCGTCTTCTACGACAGCGACTGGAATCCCACCATGGATGCCCAGGCCCAGGACCGGTGCCACCGCATCGGCCAGACCCGTGACGTCCACATCTACCGGTACGTTCCTGGGTCCTCGCCCTGATGCCTGGGTCCTCCGTGGTCACCTCACTCCATCACTTTGTCCCCTGTTCAGGCTCATCAGCGAGAGGACAGTGGAGGAGAACATCCTCAAGAAGGCCAACCAGAAGAGGATGCTGGGAGATATGGCCATCGAGGGGGGGAATTTCACCACCGCCTACTTCAAGCAGGTAACTGAGGACCCTGGTGTCCAGGGGGACCCAGGTGGCCGGGGGGACCCGGGTGTTGAGGCACTGACACCCTTGGACCTCCTCATGGGCAACCAGGTGTCCAGGAACCTCCCCCTCATCCCACCTTGGAGGCACATCTCAAGGGCTTGATTGGTGGCAGGGGGGGACTCGTGTCGAGGGGACCCAGGTGTCCAGGCATTGACACCCTTGGACCCTCCCATGGAGACCCAGGTCTCCAGGAACCTCCTCATGGTCCCGCCTTGGAGCCACATCTCAAGGGCTTGGTGGTGGCATGGAGGGTCCTGGTGTCTGAGGGGGGACCCATGTGTCCGGGGGTGTCTGAGTGGACCCAGTTGTCCATAGGGCACCCAGGTGTTGGGTCACCAACACCCTTGGACGCCCTCCATGGGGACCCAGGTCTTTCTGAACCTCCCCATGGTCCTTGGAGCCACATCTCAAGGGCTTGATGGTGGCAGGGGGGACCCAGGTGTCCAGAGGAGACCCAGCCATCGGGTCACCGACACCCTTGGACCCCCCCCACCATGGAAACCCAGGTCTCCAGGAACCTCCTCATGGTCCCACCTTGGAGCCACATCTCAAGGGCTTGGTGGTGGCATGGAGGGTCCTGGTGTCTGAGGGGGGACCCGTGTGTCCGGGGGTGTCTGAGTGGACCCAGTTGTCCATAGGGCACCCAGGTGTTGGGTCACCAACACCCTTGGACACTCTCCATGGGGACCCAGGTCTTTCTGAACCTCCCCATGGTCCTTGGAGCCACATCTCAAGGGCTTGATGGTGGCAGGGGGGACCCAGGTGTCCAGAGGAGACCCAGCCATCGGGTCACCGACACCCTTGGACCCCCCCCACCATGGAGACCCAGGTCTCCAGGAACCTCCTCATGGTCCCACCTTGGAGCCACATCTCAAGGGCTTGGTGGTGGCATGGAGGGTCCTGGTGTCTGAGGGGGGACCCGTGTGTCCGGGGGTGTCTGAGTGGACCCAGTTGTCCATAGGGCACCCAGGTGTTGGGTCACCAACACCCTTGGACACCCTCCATGGGGACCCAGGTCTTTCTGAACCTCCCCATGGTCCTTGGAGCCACATCTCAAGGGCTTGATGGTGGCAGGGGGGACCCAGGTGTCCAGAGGAGACCCAGCCATCGGGTCACCGACACCCTTGGACCCCCCCCACCATGGAGACCCAGGTCTCCAGGAACCTCCTCATGGTCCCACCTTGGAGCCACATCTCAAGGGCTTGGTGGTAGTAGAGGGGACCGAGGTGGCCAGGGGAGACCCAGGTAGCCGGGTGGGACCCAGGTGGCCGGGGGGGTCCCATGTCTCTGGGGGGGGTCCCTGGGGTCCGGGCCTGGCACTGACCCCCCCCACCGCAGCAAACGATCCGGGAGCTCTTCGACATGGCGCCGGAGGAACCGGGGCGCCGGGAGCCGGACAGGGACAAGGAGAAGGACAAGGAACGGGACAAGGACAAGGACGGGGACATCCCCCCCGATGAGGACGAGGACCCGGCGGCCACCCGACGCACCCACATCCTCGAGCAGGTGGGGCCACAGGTCACCCCGCATCCCCCCGATGTCACCCCGCGGCCCCGCGATGTCACCCTGATGCCGCCTCGTGTCCTCACGTCCCCTGGTGTCCTTTGTCTCCTGGTGGCCCCGATGTCCCCAGCATCCCCGGTGGCCCCAGTGTCTCCCCACATCCCTGTGTACCCTGATGTCCCCAATGCCCCTGCTGTCCACCACATCCCTGGTATCACCCACACCCCTGTGTCCCCTTGTGTCCCCTGATGTCCCCCAATGTCCCTCATGTCCCCAACACCCCTGATGGTCCCCATGTCCCTGGTGTCCCCTACATCCCTGATGTCTCTCACGTCCCAGATGTCCCCAACATCCCAGATGTCCTCCATGTGCCTGGTGTCCCCCATGTCCACAGTGTCCCCAACACCTCTGATGGTCACCATGTCCCAGATGTCCCCCATGTTCCTGGTGTCCCCAAAGTCCCAGATGTCCCCAACATCACAGATGTCTCTCACATCCCAGATATCCCCCATGTTCCTGGTGTCCCCAACATCCCAGATGTCCTGCATGTCCCCAGTGTCCCCCATGTCATTGGTGTCCCTCATGCCCCAGATGTTCCCCATGTTCCTGGTGTCCCCCAAGTCCCAGATGTCTCTCACATCCTAGATGTTCCCCATGTTCCTGGTGTCCCCAACATCCCAGATGTCCTGCATGTCCCCAGTGTGCCCCATGTCATTGGTGTCCCTCATGTCCCAGATGTTCCCCATGTTCCTGGTGTCCCCAACATCCCAGATGTCCTGCATGTCCCCGATGTCCCGCATGTCATTGGTGTCCCTCATGTCCCAGATGTTCCCCATGTCCCCGGTGTCCCCAACATCCCTGATGTCCCTCATGTCCGTGATGTCCCACATGTCCCCAGCGTCCCTCCCGTCATTGGTGTCCCTCATGTCGTTGGTGTCACTCATGTCCCTGGTTGTCCCCTACATCCCAGATGTCCCCCATGTCCCCAGTGTCCCCTAGGTCCCTGGTGTCCCCCACATCCCAGATGTTCCTCACATCCCTGGTATCCCCCAAATCACCGGTGTCCCCCACGTCCCTGATGTCCCCATGATGTCCCCAGGCACTTTGCGGGGCGGAGGACCCCGAGGACATCCGGGCGGCCTCGCAGGCGCAGGCGGAGCGGGTGGCAGCGTTGGCCGAGTTCAGCGAGAGCCTCAGCCCCGAGGAAGAGCGAGGTGGCCCTGAGCCCGAGGAAGAGCTCTCCAAGGCCGAGCAGGAGATCGCCGCCCTGGTCGAGCAGGTGGGCACCCACGCCTGGGGGGTTTTGGGGGGCACCCGTGGATCTGGGGGGGGGCTTTGGTGGGACCCCAATTGTCCAGGAGGTTCAGGAGAACCTCGGTGGTTGGTGAGCTGGAAGGACCCAGGTGTCCGGGGCGGGTTACGGGGCACCCAGGTGTCCAGGGTGGAGTTTGGGAGGTCCAAGGGGGGGGGGTTTGGGGGGGTCCAGGGGGGACCCCGGCATCGGAGGGGGGGACACCCCGGTGTTCGAGGGACCCAGACGTGCCGTACGGCAGCTGACGCCCATTGAGCGCTACGCCATGAATTTCCTGGAGGCGTCGCTGGAGGACGTCAGCCGGGAGGAGCTGAAGCAGGCGGAGGTGGGTGTTTGGGGTGGGGGGGGAGCACCCATGGGTGGGGTGGGGGGCACCTATGGGTGGAGGGCAACCCCTCAGGGTCTTGCTATGGGGTAGGGGGTTGCCTGGATGGGGGGCTGGGGGGGGGGGGTCCCAGAGGGTCCCAACTATGGGGTGGGGGCACCCGTGGGTGCCCCAGTCTGGGTTGGGGGGCAGCTGGGTGTCCTGCTGTGCACCCGGCGGGGGGGGGGGTGGGTCTGGCTGTGGGTCGGGGGCACCCATGGGTGCTGCTCACGCAGGAGCAGGTGGAAGCGGCGCGGAAGGACATCGACCAGGCCAAGGGGGGTGGGCGCTTCCGCCTGCCCCCCCAGGAGGAGGAGGAGGAGGAGGCGGCCGCCGCCCCAGGGGGTGACGAAGGCCCTGGGGGACCCCGACGGCCCCGACGGGTGCGGGGTCCCACCCGGCCCCTCCCCGAGCGCCCCGGCACCCGCGCCAGCCAGCGCCTGCGCGCCGCCGGGACGGCCAACCGGGCCCCGCCGGCGTCCCCGCGGGTGACACCTCCGTCCCCGCGGGCCCCCCCGACCTCCCCGCGGGCGACGCCAACATTGCCCCGGGCGACGCCGACGTCGCCGCGGGCCGCCCCCACGTCGCCGCGGACGCCGCCGACGTCCCCCCGCGGGGCGGGGACGTCCCCCCGACGGTCCCCGGCACCTCCAGCCACGGCCACCCTGGTGACGTCGCAAGCCAACGCTGTGACGACACAAGCAGCCCCGGTGACGTCACAAGCGAACACGGTGACGTCGCACGCTGCCCCGGTGACGTCACATGCGGACCCACTCCTGCCCGCTGCCCCTGTGACGTCGCAAGCGATCCCGGTGTCGTCGCAGCCGGCCACGGTGATGTCACAAACATCCCCGGTGATGTCACAAACACCCCCGGTGACATTGCAGTTGGCGCCAGTGACATCACAACCGCTCCCGTTGACGTCGCAACCAGCCCCGGCAGCTGCCAAAGCAGCCGCTGTGACGCCGCAACCGCCCCCGGTCCCATCCCAGGCGCCGGTGACGCCCAGCACCCCACCGCCAACGTCGCACCCGGCACCGGTGACATCACAAGTGGTGCTGCTGACATCACAGCCAGCACCGGCACCATCCCAGGTGACTCTCCCGCCATCCCAGGCGGCGCCGGCGCAACCGGACGCATCGCCGCCAACGTTGGCCACGCCGCCCGCGCCGTCACCACCGGCCCCGGCACCCTCGGAAGCGTCGCCGGTGACACCGGAGGGGCCGGTGGAAACGCCGGCGAGTGGGGCGGGACTGGGCGGGGCCGGGCGGGGTCCCCGCCGCCGCCGCAGCGCCGACGTGGAGATCCGGCAGAGCCGGGGACCGGGGCCGGCGGCCAAGGTGCTGCGGCAGCTGCCGGGGCGTTTGGTCACAGTGCTGGAGACCCCCGTCCCGGGGCGACCCCGGCGTCGCCGCCACGACCCCCCCGGCGCCAGCCCCAGCCCTGGCGCCAGCCCTGGCCCCCCAAAACGTCGCCGGGGGCGTCCCCCCAAACGCCGGGGGGGGCCGCGTCGCCGCCACCACCACGAGCCTCCCAGCAAACGGCGGCGGGGGCGGCCGGCTCGGGGGGGATCAGTGGCCACAGGGGCCCCCCAAAGCCCCGGCAAACGGCGGCGGGGGCGGCCCCCCAAGCGTGCGTCCCCCGACAGCAGCGCCTCGCCCCCCCCGGCACCCCGCAGCACCCGCCGGCACCCCGGGGCCCCCCTCATGGCTCCCCTGGAGCGGGAGCCGGGCCGACGGCGGCGGCGTTCTCCCCCGCCTTCCTCGGAGGAGGGGGGGAGCGGGGACGAGGGGGGGCGGCGGCGGCCCCCCCCAGCCAAACGGCGCCGGAGGGGGGGCGGGGGGGCTCCCCGGCACTGTCGGCGGCGGCCTCCACCGCCGACGCGGCGTGGGCGGCAGCGGCGGCGGCAGCAGCCCCCCCGGCGCTGCACAGCCCCTCCCGCCGCCAACACCCGCTCAGCCGCTGCTGCCCCCACCCCGTCCGGGGGTCCGCCAGCACCCCCCGACACCCCCTCGGCGGTGGCAGCGGCCGTCCGCGGCCGCAAGGCCAAGACGTGACCCCCCCGGCCGCCCCCCTGCGGCCCAAGGGGGCCGGCAAGATGGCCGACCGGGGCCCTATGAAGGGCTGAGTGGGGCGGCGCGGTTGAGGGGGGGAAACAAGATGGCCGGCAGGGCGCTCCCAGAGGGTCTGGGTGGATGGGCCCATCAGGTGCGCACAAAATGGCCGACTGAGCGCGTAGAAAATGGCCGATTCGGTGCCTGCAAAATGGCTGACCAACCAGCTACCAAATGGCCGACCAGGCACCCGCAAAACGGCTGACCTGAGCCCCCTCAAAATGGCCGACCGGGCGCAGCTTCCAAATGATCAAACGGGCAATCCTAAAATGGCCGACCAGCCCCTACCACCACCACCTCAAAATGGCCGATCTGGCACTTTTGAACGAGCCCCCTCAAAATGGCCGACAGGAACCGCCTCAGCAGGGAATGGCCGACCGTGCCCTCAAGATGGCCGACCAGACGACCCCTCAGAACAGCCAAGCCGGTGGCCCCAAGATGGCCGACAGGCCTGCTCAAAATGGCCGCTGGGGCGATCCCAAGATGGCCGACCTGGTGCATGCACAAAATGGCCAATGGGACCCCAAGATGGCCGACTGGAAGTCCCAAAATGGCCGCCCAGAGGACCCCAAGATGGCCGACCTGGCAGAGGCAGTGGCCGTCTTGAACCTAATGATGTCAGAATGGGCACTCGTATTGAACTTGGTGATGTCAGTTGGTGATGTCAGAAGCGGCAGCTATCTTGAATGCAGTGATGTCACAGGCGGCAGCCATCTTGATCTAGGTGATGTCAGAACCGCAGCCATGTTGGTCCATGTGATGTCAGAGGCGGTGGCCACCTTGAAGCTGGTGATGTCAGAACCAGCAGCCATCTTACATGCAGTGATGTCAGAGGCGGTGGTTATCCTGAGGCACGATGATGTCAGAATCGTCGGCCCTCTCTAACACAGTGATGTCAGAAGCGTGATCTTTGTGATGTCAGCGGTGGCTGAATCGAACGGTGATGTCCGAATTAGCAGCCATCTTGAACCAAGTGACGTCAGAGTCAGCAGCCACCTCAATCCCGACGGACGTCAGAGCTGGCGGCCATCTTGAATGAACCGACATCAGAGCTGGCGGCCATCTTGATCTCTGTGCGCATTAGAGCGGGCGGCCATCTTGACCAGGGCAGATGTGGGAACTAGCAGCCATCTTGACTCCAATGGATGTCGTAGCCGGCGGCCATCTTGAAACGCAGTGAATGTCGCAGCCAGCGGCCATCTTGACCCCAGCAGATGTGAGACTCGGCGGCCATCTCGACCTCAGCAGATATCGGAGCCGGTGGCCATCTTGACTCTGGCAGACATGGTACCCGGCAGCCATCTTGACCCCAGCAGACATAGGACCTGGCAGCCATCTTGACTCCAGTAGACATCTGACTTGGCGGCCATCTTGACCCTGGCAGAGATGAAACACGGCAGCCAATCGATTCCATTGGCCGTCACAGCCGGCGGCCATCTTTCCCCCGGCAGCTACACCACCCTGCGGCAGCCCCCTCGCCCCCGGCAGCCATCTTGCGGCAGGAGCTGGCAGCCAGGGGAGCCCAGCAGAGTCGGGGGGGGTGGGGGGGGTGGGAGGGGGTCCGGGGGGGGACCCCGGGTGGTTCCGGGGGGGGCGTTTTTTACCCGTGTACATTGGCGGGGGCCCGACCCCCTGTACAGCCCCATGTAAAATAGGTTCCTTTTGAACACGATCTATGCAAAGGTGCTTTGTGCTGGGCTGGGGGGGGGGGGTGAAGGGCTGGGGGGGGGGGTAGATTTTGGGGTGCTGGGAAGGGGGGTGGGGTGTGTCTTGGGGGGCCCCCCCACCCCCCCCAGCGTGGGGCACCGTGTACAGACGGCGGCTGTAAGCTTTCCTGCGGGAGAATGCGATGAATAAAGGGTTGAAAATGGAGAGTTTTGGGGACCCCCCCCCCCAACAACAAGAATCCCCCTCCCAGGAAATAGGGGGGCGACACACACAGGCGTCCGGGGTGCCCGTGGGGTTCAGGGTGTCTCGGGGGGGGCAGGTGGGTCCCAGGGGGTTTGAGGGGCACTGAGGGGATCCTCGGGGGGGGGAGGTGTGTCCCCAAGGGGTTGGGGGGTCCTCGGGGGGGGGGGGTCCCCAAGGGGTTGGGGGGATTGCAAGGGTGCGGGGGATCCCTGGGGGAGTTCCCATGGGGTGAAGGGGGTCCCTTAGGGGTCTTATGGGGGTGGGGGGGTGTTTGGGGGTCCCTACAGGGGTGGGGGGGTGTTTGGGGGGTGTCTGGGGTTTGGGGGTCCCTGTGGGGGGGTCCTGGTGGCACTGAGAGGGTCCTCAGGGGGGGTCCCCATGGGGTGAAGGGGGTCCCTCGGGGCTGGGGGGGGGTCTCTGTGGCTCTAACGGGGACCTCGGGGGTTCAGGAGGAGGCTTTAGGCCTGGGGGGGGGGGTGTCCCGGGGGGGCTGGGGAGAGCTCCGGGGGTCCCCGTCCGTGGCGTCGCCCCTTTAAGAACGCCTAGCCCCACCCCCCCCACCCTGTCCCCGCTTCTGATTGGCCACCGCGGGGTGGGAGGAGACTCGAGACACCACCTCTCCTGCCCCGCGGTTACCACGGCGACGGCGGCGGGGGGGCGTGGCTGCGCCTGCGCGGAGGGGCGGGGGCGCTTTGCGCAAGCGCGGGGCGGGGTTTGCGCCTGCGCAGTGGCGCCGGGCCGGGGGCGGCGGCGGCGGCAGCGGTAGCGGTGGGTGAGGAGGGGTGGGGGAGGCCGGGCCCCTCACACCCCCATAGGCCCCTATAGGCCCCTACGGACCCCTGTAGATCCCTATAGAGCTCTATAGATCCCTACAGATCCCTACAGGGCTCTGTAGATGCCTGTAGGCCGCTACGGATTCTTATAGATCCTTACAGACCCTTATAGGCCCTTACGGACTCCTGTAGAGCTCTGTAGGCTCCTATAGGCCCCTACGGACCCCTATAGATGCCTATAGATGCCTGTAGATCCCTATAGATCCCTATAAACCCCTATAGGCCCTTACGGATCCTTATAGATCTGTATGGACCCCTATAGACCCCTGTGGACCCCCATAGATCCCTATAGGCCCTTATAGATCTCTGTAGGCTCTTACGGACCCCTATAGATGCCTGTAGATGCCTATAGATCTCTGTAGATCCCTATAGGCCCTTACGGACTCTTATAGATCCTTATGGACCTCTATGGACCCCTATAGACTCCTATAGACCCTTATAGACTCTTATAGGCCCTTACGGGCCCCTATAGCTGCCTGTAGATCTCTATAGATCCCTATAGACTTCTACAGACCCCTATAGGTCCTTACAGACCGTTATAGATCCCTGTGGACCCCTATAGGCCCCTACGGACCCCTATAGACTCCTATAGACCCTCCCACCCCCTTACCCACCCACCGTGCCCCATTAACCGCCCTTCCCCCCCACGTCACCCCCCCCAACCCCCTGTCACCCCAATAACTTCCCCATCCCCCCATAACCCCTTGTTACCCCCCCATGAACCTTCCCTGCCCCCCCCAGTGCCCAACACCACCCCCTATAGCCCCCCATAACCCCCTGTAGCCCCCTATAGCCCCCCCATAGCCCCCCCAGTACCCCACAACCCCCCCATAGCCCCCCCTAACCCTCTACACCCCCCCATGACCCCCCCCAGTGCCCACAACCTCCTTACAGCCCCCCCATAACCACCACCACCCACCCACCCCCCCCCAAATCCCTTCTCTCAGGCAGAGCCATGTCGGGGGTAGGGGCGAAGCGGGGGGCCGGCGATATGGGGGGCGGCCCCCCCGAAAAGAAACCCCCCCGCGAAGAGCAGCCCCCCACCACTCTGATTGAACCCCTGCGCCTTGGCGGCATCTCCTCCACGGTGGGTGTCGTGTGTGTGGTCTCCCCTCAATTCCTGGGGTCCCCCCTTCAAATTCCTGGGGTCCCCCCAAACTCCTGGGGTCCCCCCAAACTCCTGGGGTGTCTCCCTTCTCCCTCAATTAGGAGGAGATGGACCTGAAGGTGCTGCAGTTCAAGAACAAGAAACTGGCCGAGCGGCTGGAGCAGCGTCAGGCGTGCGAGGACGAGCTGCGCGAACGCATCGAGAAGCTGGAGAAGCGTCAGGCCACCGACGACGCCACCCTGCTGCTGGTCAATCGGTTTTGGGGACAGGTGGGGGACACGCGTGCGCGTAACACACCCCACCCCCCCAAAAAAAAAAACCAAAACAAAAAACCACCCCAAAAACCAAACCCCTTACTTGGCGCCCCGAAAGTTGCCGAGAAAAAAACCAAACCCCGCGCGGATCCGCCAACCGGCGTCGGGGCTGAGGCCGAGGGCCGCGAGGGTTAAAAGGGGGTGAAAATAATGCAAAAATGGTCCCGGGGACCCCAAAAATGGTCCTGGAGACTCCCAAAATTATCCTAGCGACGTCCAAAATGGTCTTAGCCGCCCCGAAAATTACGCTGGGGGCTCCCAACTATTTGGGGATTCTAAAAATGGCCCTGCGGAGTCCAAAAGCGGCCCTGGGAACCCCAAAAATGGCCTTAGGGACTCCCAAAATGGCTCTGGAGACCCCAAAAATGGTCTTAGGCACCCAAAAATGGCCCTGGGGACCCCAAAAATGACCCTGGGGACCCCAAACATGGCCTTAGGGACCCCAAACATGGCCTTAGGAACCCAAAAATCATCCTAGGGACCCATAAAATAGTTTCTGAGACCCCAAAAATGACCTTAGGGACCCCAAAAATGGCCCTGGGGACCCCAAAAATGACCCTGGGGACCCCAAACATGGCCTTAGGGACCCCAAACATGGCCTTAGGAACCCAAAAATCATCCTAGGGATCCATAAAATAGTTTCGGAGACCCCAAAAATGACCTTAGGGACCCCAAAAATGGCCCTAGGTACCCCAAAAACTACTCTGCAGACCCCAAAAATGGCCTTAGGGACCCCCCCAAAGCTGTCAGGGGACTCCAGGATTGGTCCCGGCACCCCAAAACTCTTTTGGGGCTCTTGGGGGGGATCCCAATTTGGTGGATATAGGTAATGTGCTTAAAAGGGCTGAAAGTGCCCCAAAAATCTACTCGGGGACCCCGGAAATGGGCCTGCGGACCCCAAAAATGGCCCTTGGGGTGCCAGAAAGCTGTGGGGGGACCCCAAAATTGGCCCTAGAGCCCCCAAAATTATGTGGGATCTTTTGGGGGGGGGGGTCTGGGTTTGGGAGACGGGGGTGGAGTGTTCAAAAAGGGTAAAAGTGCCCCAGAAACGGCCCCGGGGGGGTCCCCAAAACCACCCTGCCCCTCCCCAAGCTCCTCGGGGTCCCCCCACACCTCTCAGGGTCCCCCAAAACACCCCTGGGCCCCCCCCCCTAAACCAGGCTCCCCACCAGTGATTTGGGGGTTTCCTGACCCTCCACTTCCCCCAAACCTCCTGGGGCCCCCCCAAACCTCTCAGCTCCCCCCCCCAAATCCCCTCAAGGGACCCCCATGACCCCCCCCCCCCGCCGCCCTGGGTTTTGGGGGTGCCCTGACACCCCCATTGTTGTGTTCCCCCCCCCCCTTCAGCTGGACACGGAGGTGCAGGCGCTGCTGCGGCGCTACGAGGGGGAGGGGGGTGCCCCCCCTGCCCCCCCCGGGGATCCCCCCGAACCCCGATCGGAGGGGCCTGAGCCCCCCCCGGCCCCCCCCGGTGAGGCCGCGGGTCCCGATAGGAGGGGTGAGTGTGGGGGGGGGAAACTGGGGGTCCTGGGGGTGATTTGGGGGGGTCAGGGGGGGCTTTTGGGGATTGGGGGGGGTTCTTGGGGGGTCTTGGGGTCAATCAAGATCCCTGTGGGGCAATTTTGGGGTGCTGGGGGCAGTTTGGGGGGTCAGGGGGGTCCTGAGCATTTTGGGGTGTTGGGGTGCAGTTTGGGGGGAGGGGTGGGGGGGGCATTTTGGGGTGCTGGGGGCAGTTTGGGGGGGGGCAGGGGGATCCTGAGGAGCATTTTGGGGTGCTGGGGGGCAGTTTGGGGAGGCAGGGGGGGCTTTTTGGGGGGCAGGGGGTCCTGAGAATTATTTTGGGGTGCTGAGGGGGGCAGTTTTGGAGAGCAGGGGGTCTTGAGCATTTTGGGGTGCTGGGGGGGCAGTTTGGGGGGGCAGGGGGGTCCTGAGGATTATTTTGGGGTGCTGGGGCAGGGGAGGCAATAAGGTTTTTGGGGTGCTGGGGGGGGGGAACCCTTTAGAAATCAGATGGGGGGGGGTGGAACTGGGGACGCTGGGGGGCACCCATGGGTGCTGAGGTGGGGGTGCCCCAACGGTGTCTCACTCTTTCTCCCCCCCCCCCCCAAAAAAAACCAACAGAGCCCTGGGGGGTCCCCGCTACCCACCCCCCTCCCCCTCCTCCTACTGTCCCCCCCCCTCCTCCTCCTCCTCCCTCCACCCCTCCCGGAATCGGGGGTCGCCTCGGGGGGCCGGCGGCCGCATTCGTCGCGGCGCTGAGCCGGAGCGGTCCCGAAGAGGGGGAGCTCCGCCTGCGCCCCCGTCTCGCCTTCGCCCCCGCCGCCGTCGCCCGCCTGGTGGAGGGGCTGGCGGGTGCCCACCGCCGCGCCCACGACCTTGGCACCCGCCTGGCCGCCCGCCGTGAGTCCCTGCGCCCCGCGGAAGTTGGGGGGGGGGGGTTCGGGGGTGCTGGGGTCTGGTTTTGGGGGGGTATGGTGATACTTGAGCCCCTTTTTGGGGGTGCCCAGGGGCCTTTTTGGGGGCTCGGAGGTGCCTGAGTTCCTTTTTGGGGGGCACCCCAATAGCTGGACCCTTTTTTTTGGGGGGTTTCATGGGTGCCCAGGTCTATTTTTGGGGTGTCATGGGTGCTTGAGTCCTTTTTTGGGGGGGTATCCTGATACCTGAGCCCCTTTTTTGGGGGTTTCGTAGGTGCCCAGGGGCCCTTTTGGGGGTGTCGGAGGTGCCTGAGTCCCTTTTTGGGGGGTATCCTGGTACCTGGACCCTTTTTTTGGGGGGTTTCATGGGTGCCCAGGTCCATTTTTGGGGTGTCATGGGTGCCTGAGTCCTTTTTTGGGGGGCACCCCAATACCTGGACCCTTTTTGGGGGGTTTCATAGGTGCCCAGGTGCCTTTTTGGGGTGTCGGAGGTGCCTGAGTCCCTTTTTAGGGGGCACCCCAATACCTGCACCCTTTTTTTCGGGGGTTTCATGGGTGCCCAGGTCCCTTTTTGGGGGGCACCCCAATACCTAGACCCTTTTTTGGGGGTCTCATGGGTGCCTGGGTCCCTTTTTGGGGGGCACCCCGATACCCAGACCGTTTTTTGGGGATCTCATGGGTGCCCAGGTGCCTTTTTGGGGGGTACCCTGACACCTGGACCCTTTCATGGGAGTCTCTCGGGTGCCTGAACACCTTTTTGGGGGTACCCCAATACCTGGGCCCTTTTTTTGGGGGGGTTCTCATTGGTGCCCAGGTCCCTTTTTGGGGTGTCGGAGATGCCTGAGTCCCTTTTTGGGGGGCACCCCAATACCTGGACCCTTTTTTGGAGGGTCTCGTGGGTGCCTGGGTCTGGTTTTGGGGGGTACCCCGATACCCAGGGCCTTTTCTGGGGGTCTCATGGGTGCCTGAGTCCCTTTTTGGGGGGTCCCCCAGCCCCCAGACCTTTTTTTGGGGTTCTCATGGGTACCTGAACACCTTTTTGGGGGGTACCCTGAGATCCAGACCCGTTTTTGGGGGGTCTCATGGATACCTGAGCACCTTTTTGGGGAGCACCCCAGCATCCAGACCCTTTTTTGGGGATCTCTCGGGTGCCTGGGTCTGGTTTTGGGGGTCACCCCAATACCCGGACCCTTTTTTGGGGGTCTCATGGGTGCCTGGGTCCCTTTTTGGGGTCTCAGAGTTGCCTGAGTTCCTTTTTGGGGGTCACCCCGATACCCAGACCCTTTTTTGGGGGTCTCATGGGTGCCTGGGTCCCTTTTTGGGGGTCACCCCAATACCTAGACCCTTTTTTGGGGATCTCATGGGTGCCCGGGTCCCTTTTTGGGGGGCACCCCAATACCCAGACCCTTTTTTGGGGATCTCATGGGTGCCTGGGTCCCTTTTTTGGGGGTCCCCCTGATTCCTGGGTCCCTTTTGGGGGTCACCTCAACGCTTGAATCCCTTTTTTTGGGCGCTTTCCTGGACTCCTGGGTCCCTTTTTTGGGGGTCACCCCGATGTCTGAGTCCCTTTTGGGGGGGTCACCCCAATATCTGGGTCCCTTTTTTTTTGTGTGGGGGGGGTCCCCCCAATTCCTTGCTCCCTTCTGGGTGCCGCCGTGCCCTTGGCATCAGCAGGTGATCCCTGACGGGTTCGGGGGGGGGGGGGGGTCAGGGTGCCCCGATACCGGGTCCCTGTGGGTGGGGGTGGGGTGGGGATGGGGGGGGGGAGCGGTTTTGGGGTGCCGGCCCCCTCGAGTCGGGCGGCTCCCGGACGCCTGGTCGCGCAGCGGAGCTGGCAGAGCCGGGGCGGGTGCTGCTGCGGGAGCTGCTGCGGGATCACCGGCGCCTGCAGGACCTCACCCTGCAGCTGCAGGAGAAGCACCACCGCGTCTCCCTGGAGGTACTGGGAGGGGACTGGGAGGGGACTGGGGGGCACCGGAAGCAGTGGGAAGGGATTGGGGGGCACTGGGAAGGGATTGGGGGGCACTGGGAGGGATTGGGGGGGGGCTGGGGGGCACTGGAAGCAGTGGGAAGGGACTAGGAGGGACTGGGGGGGGGACTGGGAAGGGACTGGGGGACACTGGGAGAGGACTGGGGGGCACTGGGAGGGACTGGGGGGGCACTGGGAGGGACGGAGAGGGTACTGGGAGGGATTGGGGGGGGCTGGGGGGCACTGGAAGCAGTGGGAAGGGACTAGGAGGGACTGGGGGGGGGACTGGGAAGGGATTGGGGGACACTGGGAGAGGACTGGGGGGCACTGGAAGCAGTGGGAAGGGACTGGGGGGCACTGGGAAGGGACTGGGGGGCACTGGGAGGGATTGGGGGGGCACTGGGAGAGACGGAGAGGGTACTGGGAGGGATTGGGGGGGGCTGGGGGGCACTGGGAAGGGACTGGGGGGAACTGGGAGAGGATTGGGGGGCACTGGGAGGGACTGGGAAGGGACTGGGAGCACTGGGGGGGGTGCCCCCACATTCCCCCCATGTGTCCCCCCGTGTCCCCCCATGTCCCCTCCCACCCCCCTGTGTCCCCTCACACCCCCCACGTCCCCCCCGTGTCCCCCCATGTCCCCCCCCACACCCCTGTGTCCCCTCACGCCCCCCCATGTCCCCCCCGTGTCCCCCCATGTCCCCCCCCACCCCCCTGTGTCCCCTCACGCCCCCCCCCCGTGTCCCCGCAGCTGGCGGAGCTGCAGGACAAGGCCACCTCCGCCGAGACCAAGGTGCTGGAGATGGGGACGACGGTGGAGGGGCTGCAGTGGGACAGCGCCAAGCTGCGCAAGCGCGAGGGACGTCTCGACCGCCACCTCGCCGAGGCCCTCGAGCAGGTGACACCCGCGTCCCCGGGGCGGCCACCATATCCCCAGGGTGGCCACTACCTCCCCGGGGTGGCTACCGCGTCCCCAGGGCGGCCACCGCGTCCCCGATGTCCCCCCAACCCATTGCCGTCCCTTGAGACGTCCCTGCTCCGTGTCACCCAGGTGTCACTTGGGGTACCTCCACGTCACTTGGGGTCCCTCTATGTCACTTGGGGGCCTTCTACGCCACTTGGGGTCCCTCCACGTCAGTTGGGGTCCCTCAATGTCACTTGGGGTCCTTCTACATCACTTGAGGTCCCTCCACGTCACTTGGGGTCCCTCCACGTCACTTGGGGTCTCTCCGCGTCACTTGGGGTCTCTTCACGTCACTTTGGGTCCTTCTACGTCACTTGGGGTTCCTCCACGTCACTTGGAGTCCCTCTGTGTCACTTGGGGTCCTTCCACGTCACTTGGGGTCCTCTTCTTCCGTGTCACCTAGGGTCATGTCATGGGGTGTCCCCAATGTCCCTCAGGTGTTCCCTGGGGTATCCCTGGTGCTCCCAAAACCTCCAGGGTGTCCCTGGGGTGTCCCCAAGGTGCTCCCCATGTCCTCCTGATGTCCCCAAGGTGTCCCCGATGTCTTCAGGGTGTCCCTGGGGTGTCCCCAAGGTGCTCCCAATGTCCCCAGGGCGTCCACAAAGTCCCCAGGCTGCCCCCAATGTCCCCAAAGCGTCCCCGGTGTCCCCAGGGTGCTCCCAATGTCCTCCCAATGTTCTCAGGGTGTCCCCAATGTCCCTCAGGTGTCCCCAGCATCCCCTGGGGTGTCCCCAGGGTGTCCCCAAGGTCCCTGGGGTGTCCCCAGTGTCCCCAAGGCATCCCTGGAGCATCCCTACGGTGCTTCCAAGGTGCTCCCGATGTCCTCAAGGTGCCCCCAATGTCACCAAGGTGTCCCCGGTGTCCTCAGGGTGCTCCCAATGTCCTCCCGAAGTTCTCAGGGTGTCCCCAATGTCCCTCAGCTGTCCCCAGCATCCCCTGGGGTGTCCCCAGCATGTTCCCAATGTCCCTGGGGTCCCCAGGGTGACCCCAGGGTGTCCCCAATGTCCCCAGGGCATTGCTGGGGTGTCCCCAAGGTGCTCCCAAGGTGCTCCCGATGTCCCCAAGGTGCTCTTGATGTCCCCAGAGTGCCCCCAAAGTTCCCGGGGTGTCCCCAGGGTGCCCCCGATGTCCCCAAGGTGCCCCCAATGTCCCCAGGGTGTCCCCGGGGTGTCCCCAGGGTGCCCCCAAAGTCCCCGGGGTGCCCCCGATGTCCCCAGAGTGTCCTTGGTGTCCCCAACGTCCCCGTGTCCCCAGCTGACCTCGGGCTCCTACGGCTCCGGCAGCTCCGGGGGATTCCAGGGGGGACAAATCACCCTCAGCATGCAGAAGGTATTGGGGGGCCGGGGGGGTTTGGGGGTCCCTGAGGGGGCTGGGGGACATTTTGGGGGGGACCCGAGGGGGTTTGAAGGACCCTGGGAGGGATTTGGGGGGTTCAAAGGGGTCCCTGAGAGGGGTAGGGGACATTTTGGGGGGACCTGAGGGGGTTTGAGGGACCCTGGGAGGGATTTGGGGGGTTCAAGGGGGTCCCTGAGGGGGCTGGGGGACATTTGGGGGGGCACAAGGAGAATCTGGGGGACCCTGGGCGGGGGGGGGGGATTGGAGGATCCCGAGAGGATTTGGGGAGCCCAGGAGGAGTTTGGGGGGATCCTGAGGGGCTTTGGGCCCCCTTGGGGAGGTGCTGGGTGCCCCTGGGGGGGTGTCGGTGTTTTTTTGGGGGGTGAGCCTCATATTTTTGGGGGGTGGGGGGGGAACCCCCAGTTTGAGATGCTGAACGCGGAGCTGGAGGGGAACCAGGAGTTGGCCAACAGCCGGATGGCGGAGCTGGAGAAGCTGCAGCAGGAGCTCCAGCAGGCCGTGCGCGGCCACGAGCGCCTCAAGGTGACACGGGGACGTCGGGGACATGGGGGACGTTGGGGACATCGGGGACGTCAGGGACATCAGGGGCGTCGGGGATGTTGGGGACATTGGGGACGTTGGGGACATCAGGGATGTCAGGGGCATCAGGGACATGGGGGACATTGGGGACATCAGGGGCATCGGGGACATCAGGGATGTTGGGGACATCGGGGATGTCGGGGACATCAGGGACGTTGGGGACATCAGGGGCATCGGGGACATGGGGGACGTCGGGGACATTGGAGACATCGGGGATGTCGGGGACATCAGGGATGTTGGGGACATCGGGGACATCAGGGATGTTGGGGACATCGGGGACGTTGGGGACGTCAGGGGCATCGGGGACATGGGGGACGTCGGGGACGTTGGGGACATCAGGGGCATTGGGGGCATCGGGGATGTCAGGGACATCGGGGACGTTGGGGACATGGGGGACATCAGGGATGGGGACATCAGGGACATCGGGGATGTCGGCGACATCAGGGGTATCGGGGACATCAGGGACGTTGGGGGTGTCGGGGACGTTGGGGACATCAGGGACGTTGGGGACATCGGGGACGTGGGTGAGACGAGGGACTTGGAGGATGTCGAGGACGTGGGGGACACGGAGGGGACACTGTGGGAACACCGGGAGCATTTGGTGACAGGAGGGTGACACCGATGCCGCAGCGCAACCGTAGAGGGACGCAAAAAAAAGGGACGTTTAGGGAGCCGGGAGGACAGCGAGGACATCTGGGAGCTCCAGGGGAGGAGGAGGAGAAGGATGGGTGGGGTTGAGGGGACACTGGGGATGCCGGGGGACACGGCTGGACGTGGTCCCCGCAGGTGGCCCTGCGCTCGTTGCCGGAGGAGGCGGTGAAGGAGACGTTGGAGTACAAGGTGCTGCAGTCCCAGTTCTCCCTCCTCTACCACGAGAGTCTCCAGGTGAAGACGCAGCTGGATGAGGCCCGCGCCCTCCTCCTGGCCACCAAGAACAGCCACCTGCGCCACATCGAGCACATGGAGGTGAGGGGACACGTCCCCGAGGTGGCTTTGGCTGTCCCCAAGGCTCCTGGGGGCTTCCCGGGGCGTCCCATTGGGCCTGGGGGTCATGGGGAAATCACACCATCCAACTGTTGGCCATCCAAGATGGCCGCCTCCATCATGGTGAGGGTGAGGAGATGAGTCTTGGTGTCACCGTGGTGTCCCCAAGGGTCCTTGGGCCTTCCCAGGGCGTCCCGTTGGGCCTGGGGATCATGGGGACATCACACCATCCAACTGTTGGCCATCCAAGATGGCTGCCTCCATGTTGACGTCATGGCGTCCAACTGTTGGCCATGCAAGATGGTTGCCTCCATCACGTTGGGAATATGGAGCAGGGTCTTGATGTCACTGAGGTGTCCCCAAGTGTCCCCAAGGCTCTTGGGTGTTCTCTGCATCATCGTGTTGGTCCTGTTGGTCATGGGAGTGATGGGATGTCATGGTGTCCAACTGTTGGCCGTCTAAAATGGCCACTTTTATCATGTTGAGCCTGCGGAGATGGATCTTGATGTCACCGAGGTGTCCCCAAGACTCCTGGGCGTTCTCTGGGTCATCCTGTTGGTCCTGGTGATCTTGGGACGTCATGGCGTCCAATAGTTGGCCATCCAAGATGGCCTCCTCCATCATGTTGAGGGTGTGGAGGTGGGTCTTGATGTCACTGAGATGTCACCCAGGTGTCCCCAAGGGACCTTGGAGTTCCCTGGTCATCCTGTTGGTCATGGGACATCATGGCGTCCAACCGTTGGCCATCCGAGATGGCCACCTCCATCATGCTGAGAATATAGAGTGGGGTCTTGATGTCACTAAGGTGTCACCGAGGTGTCACCGAGGGTCCTTGAAGTTCCTTGGTCATCCTGTTGGTCATGGGACATCACGGGGTCCAACCGTTGGCCATCCAAGATGGCCTCCTCCATCATGTTGAAGGTGTGGAGGCAGGATTTGATGTCACTGGGATGTCACCCAGGTGTCCCCAAGGGACCTTGGAGTTCCCTGGTCATCCTGTTGGTCATGGGACATCATGGCATCCAACCGTTGGCCATCCAAGATGGCCACCTCCATCATGTCGAAGATGTGGAGATGGGTCTTGATGTCACTGAGATGTCCCCAAGGGTCCTGAGAGCTCCCTGGGGCATCCGGTTGGGTCAGGGGGTATCACCGTGTCCAAGCGTTGACCAACCGAGATGGTCGCCTCGGTGACACCGACGTGTCCGCGTGTCCCTCCCCGCGGCAGAGCGACGAGCTGGGGGTGCAGAAGCGCCTGCGGACGGAGGTGATCCAGCTGGAGGACACGCTGGCCCAGGTGCGCAAGGAGTACGAGATGCTGCGCATCGAGTTCGAGCAGAACCTGGCGGCCAACGAGCAGGCGGGTGAGACTCGTGACGTCACCGCGCCGTCACCCGTGGCGTCGGCCGCGGCGTCCTGGAGGACCCACAGGGGCGCGGGGCCGTAGAGTTGGGGAGAGAGGGGCCGTGGTGGGGCTGGGGATGCTCCGGGATGGTCCTCCTAGATCTTTATGGTTCTGGGATGGTTCTCCTAGATCTCTATGGTGGGTTAGACACTCTGGGATGGTCCTCCTAGAACTTTATGGTTCTGGGATGGTCCTCCTGGGGCTCTGCGGTGGGTTGGACGCTCCAGGATGGTCCTCCTAGATCTTTATGGTTCTGGGATGGTCCTCCTAGATCTTTGTGGTCCTGGCATGGTGTTCCTAGCTCTGTATGGTGGGTTGGGGATGGTCCTCCTGGGGCTCTGTGGTGGGTTGGACGCTCCAGGATGGTCCTCCTAGATCTTTATGGTTCTGGGATGGTCCTCCTAGATCTTTATGGTGCTCTGGGGTGGTTCTTCTAGATCTCTGTGGTGTGTTGAGCACTCTAGGATGGTCCTCCTGGGGCTCTATGGTGGTGGGTTGGGCGCTCTGGGATGGTCCTCCTAGATCTTTATGGTCCTGGGATGGTCCTCCTAGATCTTTATGGTGGGTTGGGCGCTCTGGGATGGTCTTCCTAGCTCTGTATGGTGGGTTGGGGATGGTCCTCCTGGGGCTCTGTGGTGGGTTGGATGCTCTGGGATGGTCTTCCTAGATCTTTGTGGTTTTGGGATGCTTCTACTAGATTTCTGTGGTGGGTTGGGTGCTTTGGGGTGGTCCTCCTAGATCTCTATGGTGGGTGGGGCACTCTAGGATGGTCCTCCTGGGGCTCTATGGTGGTGGGTTGGGTGCTCTGGGATGATCCTCCTAGATCTTTATGGTTCTGGGGTGGTCCTCCTAGATCTCTGTGGCGGGTTGGACGCTCTGGGATGGTCCTCCTAGATCTTTATGGTTCTGGGATGGTCTTCCTAGGGCTCTGCGGTGGGTTGGGCGCTCTGGGATGGTCCTCCTAGATCTTTATGGTTCTGGGGTGGTCCTCCTAGATCTTGATGGTGGGTTGGGCACTCTAGGAAGGTCCTTCTGGGGCTCTATGGTGGGTCAGGCTCTCTGGAGTGGTCCTCCTAGATCTCTATGGCGATTTTAATCCCTCTGGGGGGGGACACTCTGGGATCGTCTTTAGGGGCTCTGTGGTGGGTCGGTGACTCTTGGGATTCTCTGGGATGGTCCTCCCGGGGTGGGGGGGGGGGGTGGAGGGGAGGCTGGACACCCCACCCCCCGACACGTGGGTGCCCCCGCAGGGCCCATCAACCGGGAGATGCGGCACCTGATCAGCAGCCTGCAGAACCACAACCACCAGCTCAAGGGCGACGTCCAGCGCTACAAGCGGAAGCTGCGGGAGGTGCAGGCCGAGATCAACAAGGTGGGCGGGGCCTCGGGGGGGGGTGGGGCCTCCGGGGGTGTGGGCGGGGGCAGACGTGGCCCCACCGTATCGGTAAGGGAGGCTGAGGTGGCGTTGCCCCTTTAAGGAGGGGAGGAGGAGTGGGTGGAGCCTCCGAGGGTGTGGCCACTTTAAGGGGCTGGGGTGTGGCCCCACCTGATCGCTCGATGAGGCTGTGGCATTGCCCTTTTAAGAAGGGAGGGGGTGGAGCCTCTGAGGGTGTGGCCCCTTTAAGGGGTGGGGTCACATGGGTGGAGCAGGTCTTAAAAGGGCTATGACAGTGGGGCTGGGGCCCACTAAGGGGGCGGGGTTTCAGGGGAGCACAGGGGTGTTTCCCCCTTTAAAGGTGGGGCCATGCTGAGGGGGTGGGGCCTTAAAAGGGCGATGCCAGTGTCTGTAGGGGTGGGGCCTATCGCTGTGGGGGGCCCTGGGGGTTGTCCCCTTTAAGGAGGTGAGCCTGAGGGAGCGGCCTTAAAAGGGCCACATGGGGGGGTCTGGGGGGCCCACCGGGAGGGTGGGGCTTTGGTGGGCGTACTGTCTCTTAAAAGGGCTATGCCACCCATCGTCATGTGTGGGCCCGAGGGAGGGACCTTAAAAGGGCAACATGTGGGGGGAGCTGGTAGGGCCCACCAAGAGGGCAGGGCTTTGGGGGGGGGGGGGGGGGGGGGGGGGGGGGGGTGTGCTCTCTTAAAAGGGCTATGCCACCCATTTCACGGGCGTGGCCCGCTGACTGCCCTCTCTCCTCTAGCTCCGCCTCCAAGCCAGCGGTGCCCCACCCCCTCAAGGCAGCGCCCCGCCCCCTCCGCCCCCCCAAACTGCCGCTCCCCCCGAGGAAACCGCGGCCGCTGGGGGGGCCCCGGGCACCGCCCCCGTCAAGGAAGAAGAAGGCGGGGCCCCGCCTGGCCCCGCCCCCCCAGAGCCCAAACGGGAGGTGGCTGTCGCGCCCGCCCCCCCTGAGGCGCCGCCCCCCCCGCGCCGGCCGCCCGAGGAGGAGGAGCCTCCCGGCCCCGCGCCCCCCGTTGCCGCCCCCGCCGCGCCCCCTCCGGCGCAACCCCCTCCCCCCCGCGTCAAGGAACCCCCCCCGACCCTCCCCCGGCCCGGAGCTTCCCGGGGGGGCCCCGAACGAGAGCGTCTGCGGGAGCGGGAGCGCCCCAAGGGCCCCCCCGACGATCCCAAGAAGAAGGACTCGGAGGTGCTCAAGCAGCTGCGGGGGGAGCTGAAGTGAGTGGGGCTGGGGGGACAACACACCCCCTGGTTTTGGGGGGCTGGGGGGGGGGTTATGGGGGGTATTGGGGGGCTGGGAGGGGGACACACCCAGGTTTTGGGGGCTGGGGGGGGGATTTGGGGGTCCTGGGGTGGTGGTTATGGGGGGTATTGGGGGCTGGGAGGGGGAACACGGTGGTTTTGGGGGGCTGGGGGGGATTTGGGGGTCCTGGGGGGGGTTATGGGGGGTATCAGAATCTGGGGGGGGACGACACCCTGGTTTTGGGGGGCTGGGGGGGGATTTGGGGGTCCTAGGGGGGGTTATGGGGGGTATCGGGGTCTGGAAGGGGGACACCCTGGTTTTGGGGGGCTGGGGGGGGATTTGGGGGTCCTGGGGGGGGGGGTTATGAGGGGGTATCGGGGGGCTGGGGGGGGAACACACTGGTTTTGGGGGGCTGGGGGGGATTTGGCGGTCCTGGGAGGGGTGGGGGGGTGGTTATGGAGAATATCGGGGGGCTGGGGGTGGGGGGGCCCTGAGGGTGGTTACAGGGGGGTAATTGGGGAGGGGTGGGGGGGGGGTGTGCGTTTTCTGGGGGTTGGATGCAAACGAGATGCAAACGAGATGCAAACGAGATGGTAAGGAGGGGGGCGCGGCGGGCAGGAAGGCGCAGGAGAGCCAGAAGGAGATGAAGCTGCTGCTGGACATGTACAAGTCGGCGCCCAAGGAGCAGCGGGACAAGGTGCAGCTGATGGCGGCCGAGAGGAAGAGCAAGGCCGAGGTCAGGGCGCGCTAACGACGCGCTGACACGCTAACGACACGCTAGCGGCGCGCTGACACGCTAACGCCACGCTAACGCCGCGCTAGGGCATGCGAAGCCGTGACCTCCCGCCCGCCCTTTATGTCGTTCCCCGCCGTTGTTCCCTTAAACCGTGATGTCACAGCGGTCGCAGGCCGTGACCTCACGCTATTACTTCACACCATGGCTTCACCCCATCACCTCGCCATTGCCTCACGCCATGACCTCACCCTGTTACTCCCCCCAGTTACCTCATCCTGTTACCTCACACCGCGACCTCACCCGGTGACCTCACCCCATTGCCTTCACACTGTGACGTCACCCTGTTAACTCACGCCATGACCCCAACCCGTGACCTCACCCTGTTACCTCACGCTGTGACCTCACGCTGTGACCTCACCCCATGACGTCACCCTGTTACGTTATGCCATGACCCCAACCCATGACCTCACTCCGTTACCTCATGCTGTGATGTCACCCTGTTACCTCACACCATGACCCCAACCCGTGACCTCACCCCGTTACCTCACCCCGTTGCCTTCACGCTGTGACCTCACCCCGTTACCTTACGCCATGACCCCAACCCGTTGCCTCACGCTGTGACCTCACCCTGTTCCCTCACGTCACGACCTCACCCCGTGACCTCACGCGGTTGTGTCGTGTGTCTCCCCCCCCCTTCCTCGGCGGCAGGCAGAGGAGCTGCGGGGGCGGGCGCGGGAGCTGGAGGAGCGGGAGCGGCGGGAGAGCAAGAAGCTGGCGGACGAGGAGGCCCTGCGGCGCCTGCGCCACGCCGAGGAGCAGATCGAGCACCTGCAGCGCAAGCTGGCGGCCACCAAGCAGGTGGGTGGGGCCTGAGGGGAGGGGCGGGGCCTGGGGAGAGGCACGGCCTATGGGGAAGGAGGGAGGGTAGAGGAAAGGGGGCGGGGCCTCAGGGAAGGGGCGGGGGATGGGGGTGGGGCTTTCGGGGAGGGGTGTGGCCTGGTGCGTTGTGGGCGTGGTTTTCCCGGGGTGAGCCTATGAGGGTGGGGCTCGGGGGGTGGTGGGTGTGGCCTCTGCGGGGGGGGGGGGGTGGCAGGCAGCGCTTACGGCAGCGTGATGTCATGGGCGCGGTTTGCGACGTCGTAAGCGCGTTTTTGATCGCGCGTAGAAGGCCGGGAAGGAAAATCTCCGTGATTGGGGGGGGGCGGGGCGGCGTTTATGGCCGCCGGGCAGCGCCTGCGACGTCACAGGCGGGCTCTATGATGTCACAGGCGCGTCCTACGGTATCGCAGGCGCGTGACGTCGCGAGGGCGCCGCGGCTCTGCGGCGCGTAGACGGCCGGCGGGGAGGACGGCTCGCGGGGCGGGGAGGGGCAGCGTTTTGGCGGGGTGGGGGCTCGTGACATCGCCGGCGCGCCGCGTGACTTCGGGAGGGCGTCCTGGTGCTGTTACGAACCGGGTCGGCGACATGGCAGTCGCACGGGGCGGGGAAGGGCGGCGCGGGCGGAGGCGTCGGGCAGTGGTGATGTCACGGGGGTCGGCAGTGGTGACCTCACGGCGGCCATGTTGCCCCGGGGCAGGAGGAGGAGGCGCTGCTGTCGGAGATGGACGTGACGGGCCAGGCCTTCGAGGACATGCAGGAGCAGAACCTGCGGCTGCTGCAGCAGCTGCGGGAGAAGGACGACGCCAACTTCAAGCTGATGTCAGAGAGAATCAAGGCCAACCAGATCCACAAGCTGCTGCGGGAGGAGAAGGACGAGTTGGCCGAGCAGGTCCTCGCCCTCAAGGCTCAGGTGGGCTCCAGGGGGAATCCAGGTCTTCGGGGAGGTCCAGGGGGATTCAGGTGTCCACGGGGGTCCAGGAGAACCCAGGTGGTTGTGGCTGGAGGAACCCAGATGCGTAGGAGAAGGATGAGTTGGCCAAGCAGGTCTTCACCGTCGAGGCTCAGGTGGGACCGAGGTTGCCATGGAGGAGTCAGGTCTTCATGGAGGTCCATGGGGGTCCAGGGGAACCCAGATGTGCAGGAGAAGGATGAGTTGGCCAAGCAGGTCCTCACCGTCAAGGCTCAGGTGGGACCCAGGTTGCCGTGGAGGAGTCAGGTCTTTGGGGAGGTCCGTGGGGGTCCAGGGGAACCCAGATGTGCAGGAGAAGGATGAGTTGGCCAAGCAGGTCCTCACCATCAAGGCTCAGGTGGGACCCAGGTTGCCGTGGAGGAGTCAGGTCTTCGGGGAGGTCCATGGGGGTCCAGGGGAACCCAGATGTGCAGGAGAAGGATGAGTTGGCCAAGCAGGTCCTCACCGTCAAGGCTCAGGTGGGACCCAGGTTGCCGTGGAGGAGTCAGGTCTTTAGGGAGGTCCATGGGGGTCCAGGGGAACCCAGATGTGCAGGAGAAGGATGAGTTGGCCAAGCAGGTCCTCACCATGAAGTTCCGTGGAGAACCCAGGTCTTCAGGGAGGTCCGTGAGGTCCAGGGGAACCCAGATGTGCAGAAGGATGAGGTCATGAAGCAGGTCCTCATTATCAAGATCCATGGAGGATGCAGGTGTTTAGGTGGGACCCAGGTCTCCATGGAGGTCCCAGGCATTTTGAGAGATCCAGGGGAACCCAGGTGTCCAAGGGGGACCGGGGGAACCCAGAAGGTTGGGCTGGAGGGACCCAAGTGACCAGGAGAAGGATGAGGTGGTGGAACAGATCCTCACCATCAAGGTTCCTGGAGGGCCCAGGTCTTTAGGGAGGTCCATGGGGGTCCGGGGGAACCCAGATGGTTGGGCTGGAGGAACCCAGAAATCCGGGAGAAGTATGGGGTGGTGGAGCAGGTCCTTGTCATCAAGGTCTGTGGAGGACCCAGGTCTCCAGGGGGGACCCAGGTCTTCATAGAGGTCCTGGGGTCCCAGGTGTCCATGGGGGTCCAGGAGAACCCATATGGTTGGGCTGGAGGGACCCAAGTGACCAGGAGAAGGATGAGATGGTGGAGCAGGTCTTCACCATCAAGGTTCACAGAGGACTCAGGTCACCAGGGTGGACCCCGTTGGCCGTGGAGGTGACCCAGGCATCACCGGGTGGTTGTCCCTAGGTGGACGCCCAACTGCTGGTAGTGCAGAAGCTGGAGGAGAAGGAGCGGGGGTTGCAGAGCAGCCTGGCGGCAGTGGAGAAGGAGCTGGCCCTGCGCTCCCAGGCCCTGGAGCTCAACAAGAGGAAGGTGGGTGGGGCAAGTGGGCGGGGCTGGACACGCCCAAGCATCCATGGTGGGGACCTCCCAGATGTCCATGGGTGGGTGAGGAACCTCATCCTTGGGTGGGTGGATGAGGAACCTTGGTGGGTGAGGCTCTCTTTGGGTGGATGAGGAACCTCATCCTTGGGTGGGTGAGAAACCTCATCCTTGGGTGGGTGAGGAACCTCATCCTTGGATGGGTGGGTGAGAAACCTCATCCTTGGGTGGGTGAGGAACCTCATTCTTGGATGGTGAGAAACCTCATCCTTGGGTGGGTGAGGAACCTCATTCTTGGGTGAGTGAGGAACCTCATTCTTGGGTGAGTGAGGAACCTCATCCTTGGATGGGTGGGTGAGGAACCCCATCCTTGGGTGGGTGAGGAACCTCATCCTTGGATGGGTGGGTGAGGAACCCATCCTTGGGTGGGTGAGGAACCTCATCCTTGGGTGGGTGAGGAACCTCATCCTTGGGTGGGTGAGGAGCTTCATCCTTGGATGAATGAGGAACCTCATCTTTGGGTGGGTGAGGAACCTCACCCTTGGGCGGGTGGGGAACCTCATCCTTGGGTGGGTGAGGAGCTTCATCCTTGGATGAATGAGGAACCTCATCTTTGGGTGGGTGAGGAACCTCACCCTTGGGCGGGTGGGGAACCTCATCCTTGGGTGGGTGAGGAGCTTCATCCTTGGATGAATGAGGAACCTCATCTTTGGGTGGGTGAGGAACCTCACCCTTGGGCGGGTGGGGAACCTCATTCTTGGATGAATGAGGAACCTCATCTTTGGGTGGGTGAGGAACCCATCCTTGGATGGGTGGGGGAGGAACCCCATCCTTGGGTGGTGGGACAACATGGGGTGGTGGAACTTTGGGGTGGGGGTGGGGAGACCCCGATTGATGCCGGGGGGGGGGGGTGGGGGCGGGGCGTCACCCACCTCTCGGGGTGCCCAGGCGGTGGAAGCGGCACAGCTGGCGGAGGACCTGCGGGCGCAAGGGGAGCACGTCCAGGCCCGGCTGCGGGAGCTGCAGGCCTGCGCCGCCGAGAACCGGGCGGCCAAGGACAAGGAGTCCCTCAGCCTCAAACGGGCCCAGGTACGGGGGGGGACGTATGGAATCTATGGGGGGGGCTCTATAGGGGACATACAGCACCCTATAGAGTCTAGGGGGGTCTGTAGAAGACCTTTGGAGCCCTATAGAGTTTGGGGGGTCTATAGGGGACGTATGGCGCCCTATAGAGTTTGGGGGGGTCTATGGGGGACATATGACACCCTATAGAGTCTGGGGGGGATCTATAGAAGACCTATGGTGCTCTATAGAGTTTGGGGGGTCTATAGGGGACGTACGGCACCCTATAGAGTCGGGGGGGTCTATAGGAGACCTATAGAGTCTGGGGGGGGTCTATAGGGGACATGCAGCACCCTATAGAGTTTGGGGGGCTCTATAGGACATCTATGGTATCCTATGGGCTCTATAGGGTTCGGAGGGGGGTACAGGTGCTGTGGGGTGTTATGGAGCCCTATAGGGGGTGGGGGGGGCTCTATAGGAGCATTATGGGATCCTATAGAGGATCTATACATACTTAAAGGAGCTCTACAAGGTTCTGCGGCACCCTCTAGGGGCTCTACGGGGACGTATAGGTGCTCTGGGGTCTCCCTAGGAGGTCTGTGGGACCCACAGAGGCTCTGTTGGGCCCTATAGGGGTCTATGGGGCCATATAGGGGGTCTGCGGGGACATATGGGGAGTTTGTGGCTCCCATAGAAGCTCGGGGGGGCTCTATAAGGGGTCTGCAGGGACCTATAGGTGATTTGGGGTCTCCATAGGAGGTCTCTGGGACCCATAGATGCTCTGTCGGGCCCTATAGGAGGTTTATGGGTCCTATAGGAGGTTTACGGGGACCTGTAGGGCATCTGGGGGTCTCGGGGGGGGTCTTTGGGGACCTATAGGGGGTGTAGAGGGACCTATAGGGGGTGTACGTGGGTCAGCACCCCCCGGTCCCCGCAGGAGGAGCTGTCGCGGCTGCGGCGGAAGCTGGAGAAGCAGCGGAAGGTGGAGGTCTACGCCGACGCCGACCAGATCCTCCAGGAGGAGATCAAGGAGTATCGGGTGCGGTTGGGGATGGGGGGGGCGCACCCCTGGGTGCTGGGGGGGGAGGGTGGGGGGGACACCCCCACCTTCCCCCAGAGCTCCCTGCTGCTAGGAAGGGTGCTTGGAGGACCTTGGGTGGGGGCTGGAGGACCTTGGGTGGGGTTGGAGAACCTTGGGTGGGAGCTGGAGGACTTGGGTGGGATTGGAGGACATTGGGTGGGGGCTGGCGGACTTTGGGTGGGGTTGGAGGATCTTGGGTGGGTGCTGGAGAACCTTTGGTGGGGTTGGAGAACCGTGGATGGAGGTTGGAGGACCTTTGGGTACTGGAGGGCTTTGGGTGGGGTTGGAGAACTGTGGGTGGGTGCTGGAGGACTTTGGTTGGGGTTGGAGGACATTGGGTGGGTGCTGGACGATTTAGAAGAGTCTGGAGGACCTTGGGTGGGGTTGGAGAACATTGGATGGGTGCTGGAGGACCTTGGGTGGGTGCTGGAGAAGCTGGGTGGGTGCTGGAGGACCTTGGGTGGGGTTGAAGGTCTATGGATGGGGGTTGGAGGACCTTGGGTGGCCTTGGAGAACCTTGGGTGCCAGGAGGTGGCTGGTAGGGTGCCACCATGGAGCTGACGGCCATCTTGTCATCCCTCCCACCCCAGGCCCGCCTGACCTGCCCGTGCTGCAACGCCCGCAAGAAGGACGCCGTCCTCACCAAGTGCTTCCACGTCTTCTGCTTCGAGTGCGTCAAGAGCCGCTACGACACGCGCCAGCGCAAGTGCCCCAAGTGCAACGCCGCCTTCGGCGCCCACGACTTCCACCGCGTCTACATCAGCTGAGCCCCGCGGCCACCCCACGGCACCCGTGGGTGCTCCCCGACCAACTGCGGGTGCTCCCTGTCCAACCCTGGGCCTTGGAGGTGGGTCAACGCCACCTTGGAGGACCATGGTTTCCTCTGTGTCTCTGTTAGCTGAACCCCATGGTGATCCTCGGCCACCCACAGGTGCCCCGTGAGACCTGTGGGTGCCCCATAGTGACCCACAGCACCCATGGGTGCTCCCCAGCCAACGACAGGTGCTCCCCGGCCTTGGAGGTGGGTCAACGCCACCTTGGATGACCATGGTTTCCTTTGTGTCTTTGTTAGCTGAACCCTATGGTGATCCTCGGCCACCCATGGGTGCCCTGTCAGACCTATGGGTGCCCCAAGGTGAACCGTGGCACCCTGAGTGCCCCATGGTCAACTATGGGCCTTGGTGGTGGGTCAACGCCCCCTTGGATGACCATGGTTTCCTCTGTGTCTGTGTTAGCTGAACCCCATGGTGATCCTCGGCCACCCATGGGTGCCCTATAGCACCTAAGGTTGTCCCACAGTCACCCATAGCACCCACGGGTGTCCCACAATCAACCGCGGGTCTTGAAGGTGGGTCAACGCCCCCTTGGAGGACCACAGCTTTGCTTCGTGTCTGTGTCCACTGAGCCCCGTGGTGACCCGTGGGTGCCGGATGACACCTATGGGTGCCCCATGGCGACCCACAGCACCCAGGGGTGCCCCACGGTGACCTATGGGTGGCCCTGCCCCTCCCCACCCATCCCACCCAATAAAGCGCTTGGAGCTGTGGCCATTGGCTGCGTGTGGCTGCGTGTGGCTGCTGGGGCGGGGGCCGACACCCAAGGAGGGGTGAGACCATAGAGACGGGGGGAAAGAGGCTCCAGAGGGGCCCTGTGACCATAGAGACCGGGGGGAGGCGGCTTTGAGCATCCCATGGTACCATAGAGAGGCGGGGATGAGGTACCAGAGTGTCTGCGTGACCATAGAGAGTGCGGGAGGCCTAGAGCGTCCCATGGAACCATAGAGACGTGGCGCCACGCTGGCAACCATAGAGTGCAGGAGGACAGCGCTCCTAGAGTGCCCCGTGGAAAACCATTGAGTTGGCGGACCTCCTTCCCAGACTGTCCCACTCGGAGACCATAGAGCTGGCAAACCCCTACTAGACTGTCCCACCTTTCGATCATAAAGACGTGGCGGACCTCCTTCCTAGACTGTCCCATTCCGAGACCATAGAGACCTGGCGGACCTCCCGCCTAGCCCGCCTCAATGGGGGGGGGGGGGAACGACACACACCATAGAGACTTGGCGGGCCGCGATCCCAGCCCGCCTCAAAGGAGACCATAGAGATTTGGCGGACCGCGATCCCAGCCCGTCGGCCGGAAGTGCCCGGTGCGAGCAGGCCCCGCTCTTTCCCGTCAGGCCCCGCGGCTTCCGGCGAGGCGGGATGGAGCTGCCGGAGGGTATCGGGACCCCCCCACCCCCTCCCGGGACCCCCCCCCGTTCCCCCTCAGGGTCCCCCCCGCCCCCCCCGCTCTGCCGGGAGCTGTGGGGTTCCCGTGAAGCCGCTCGTTACCAAGGGGACCCCCGGGGGGGGCTCCAGCGCCTCATCCCCCCCGGTGTCTGCCCGCCCTCCGGCCTGCGCCGCGCTGCCGCTGTGAGGGGGGGGGCTGGGGGGGGGATATTGGGGGGAGTTTGGGGGGGCTACGGGGGTCCTGGGGGAGATATTGGGGTCCTGGAGGGGGGTTAGGGGCTGCTGAGGGGGTTTGGGGGGGGCTGTTGGGGTCCCAGGGGGGATATTGGGGCCCGGGGGGGGGGGTTAGGGGCTCCTGAGGGGGTTTGGGGGGGGCTGTTGGGGTCCCGGGGGGGTTAGGGACTCCTGAGGGGGTTTGGGGGGGTCTGTTGGGGTCCCGGGGGGGATATTGGGGTCCGGGGGGGGGTCTAATGGGCTCCTGAGGGGGTTTGGGGGGGTCTAATGGGCTCCTGAGGGGGTTTGGGGGGTCTCTTGGGGTCCCTGGGGGAGATATTGGGGTCCAGGGGGGGGGGGGTTGGTGTCTAAGGGGGGCCTGAGGGGGTTTGGGGGGGTTTCTTGGGGTCCTGGGGGGTCCCCAGGGGAGATATTGGGGTCCAGGGGGAGCTGGGGAGTGTGTTGGGGTCTGGGGGCTTTTAATGGGGTCCTGGGGGAGATATCGGGGGGGTTTGGGGGGGCTGCTGGGGTTCTGGGGGGGGTCTTGAGGCAGCTATTGGGGTCCGGGGGGGGATATTGGGGTCCTGGGGGGGGGTGGGGGGTACCGGGGTGCTGAAATAGGGTTTGGGGGCTCCCCCCCCCCATGTCCCCCCCCCCCGCGGGTGCTGCTGCCCCAGGGGTACCCCGAGAGCGTCAGCCCCGATTACCTGCAGTACCAGTGCTGGGACGCCCTGCAGGTGAACTGGGGGGCACTGGGAGGGGATTGGGGGGCACTGGGAGGGGATTGGGGGGCACTGGGAGGGAGTGGAAGGCACTGGGAGGGGACTGGGGGGCACTGGGAGGGGACTGGGAGGCACTGGGAGGGGATTGGGGGGCACTGGGAGGGGACTGGGAGGGGATTGGGGGGCACTGGGAGGGAGTGGGAGGCGCTGGGAGGGGACTGGGGGGCACTGGGAGGGACTGGGGGGCACTGGGAGGGAACTGAGGAGCACTAGGGTGATACTGGGAGGGAACTGGGATGGACTGGGAGGGAACTGAGAGGTACTGGGATGGATTAGGATGAGATTGGGTTGGAGTGGGAGGGGACTGGGAGGGACTGGGAGGGACTGGGAGGTGTTGGGAGGGGATTGAGGGTTGTTGGAAGACACTGGGATGGACTAGAATGAGACTGGGATGGACTGGGAGGGGACTGGGATGGACTGGGAGGGTATGGGGGGTGGGATCGAGGGCTGTTGGGTGTTATTGGGAGTCACTGGGACGTGACATGAGGTTACTGGGACTTACTGGGAGGTGACCAGGGGTGCGTGGGGGGGGGGTACTGGGAGGTGGCTGGTGGTTACTGGTGGTTACTGGTGGTTACTGGGGCAGGCGCTGTGCAGCACGCTGGCGGGGGCTCTGGCCACCCGGGCCGTGCTCCAGGCCGTGGGGGTGGGTGACAGCGCCGCCACCGTCACCGGGGCCACCGTCACCTGGGTGCTGCGCGGTGAGTGGACCCAAAACCCCCCGCTTTCACCCCAAAACCCTCCCGGACCCAGAACCCCCCAGTTTCACCCCAAAAATCCCCCCCGGACCCCAAAACAACCCCTTTTTAGCCCCAAATTCCTCATTTTCAGCCCAAAATCTCTTATTTTCACCCCATTCTCTGCATCTAAAACCCCCCACTTTCACCCCAAAATCCCCCAGTTTTGCCCCAAAACCCTCCCGGACCCAAAACCCCCCACTTTCACCCCAAAAATCCCTCCCAGACCCCAAAATTCACCATTTTCACCCCCAAATTCACCATTTTCCCCCCCGAATTTGCCATTTTCACCCCAAAATTGTTATTTTCACCCCACTCCTTGTACCCAAAACCCCCCACTTTCACCCCAAAATCCCTCCCGGACCCCAAACTCCCCTGTTTCACCCCAAAATCCCTCTGGGACCCCAAAATGCCCCATTTTTAGCCCCAAATCCCCCATTTTCTCCCCCAGAATTTCCTGTTTTCACCCCAAAATCTTCCAGTTTCACCCCAAAACTCTCCCGGACCCAAAACCCCCCACTTTCACCCCAAAAATCCCTCCCGGACCCCAAAATTCACCATTTTCACCCCAAATTCACCATTTTCACCCCAAAATCCCTCATTTTCACCCCACTCTGTGCATCCAAAATCCCTCAGTTTTGCCGCAAAATCAATCTGGGACCCCAAAATCCCGCAGTTTTGCCCCAAAACCCTCCCGGACCCAAAACCCCCCACTTTCACCCCAAAACTCTCCAGTTTCCCCCCATAATCCCCCTTTTTCACCCCCAAATTCACCATTTTCACCCCAAAAGCCATTTTCTCCCCAAAATTTCCCATTTTCACCCCACTCTGTGCATCCAAAACCCCCCAGTTTCACCCCAAAATCAATCTGGGACCCCAAAACCCTCCCGGACCCAAAACCCCCCACTTTCACCCCAAAAATCCCTCCTGGACCTCAAAATTCACCATTTTCACCCCCAAATTCACTGTTTTCACCCCAGAATTTCCCATTTTCACCCCAAAATCCTCCAGTTTCACCCCAAAATCCCTCATTTTCACCCCACTCTGCGCATCCAAAACCCCCGCTTTCGCCCCAGAATCAATCTGGGACCCCAAAATCCCCCAGTTTCCCCCAAAATCTTGTCAGACCCAAAATTCACCATTCTTACCTCAAAATCCTCCCACACCTCAAAATTCACCATTTTCACCCCAAAATTTCCCCGTTTCACCCCACTACCCGCACCCAAAACCCCCCAGTTTCACCCCAAAATTGTTCTCTATTCAAAATTCTCTATTTTCACCCAAAAATCCCCTATATTCACCCCAAAAATCTCCCATTTTCCCCCCAAAATTCTTCATTTTCCCCCCATTCCTTGTACCCAATATCCCCCGGTTTCACCCCAAAATCTCTCTAGGACCCCAAAATCCCCCACTTTCACCCCAAAATTACCCTGTATCCAAAATTCACCGTTTCCACCCCAAATCTGTGCTTTTCACCCCAAAATTGTTCGTTTCCCCCCCGTTCCCTGTACCCAAACCCCCCCAGTTTCACCCCAAAATCCCCCGGGGACCCCAAAATCGCCCATTTTCACCCCAAACCGGTGCCCCTGCAGACGGGGTGGGGATAGTGACCCGCATCATCTTCGCCTGGATCCAGGGGTGAGCACTGGGAGCACTGGGAGGGGACTGGGATGGACTGGGAGGAAC
Source organism: Grus americana (assembly GCF_028858705.1). Taxonomy (NCBI): domain Eukaryota; kingdom Metazoa; phylum Chordata; class Aves; order Gruiformes; family Gruidae; genus Grus; species Grus americana. The sequence continues at coordinate 1,096 of NW_026561410.1, read as the reverse complement.
TGGGAGGGGACTGGGATGGACTGGGAGGGGACTGGGATGGAGTGGAGGAGCACTGGGAGGCACTGGGATGATACTGGGAGCACTGGGTGGAGACTGGGAGGGACTGGGATGGAGTGGAGGGGCACTGGGAGGGACTGGGATGATACTGGGAGGAGACTGGGAGGGACTGGGATGGTACTGGGAGGAACTGGGAGGGGACTGGGATGGATTGGGGGGGACTGGGATGGGACTGGGAGGAACTGGGAGGCACTGGGATGATACTGGGAGGCACTGGGAGGGACTGGGAGGGGACTGAGGAGCACTGGGGTGGTCTGGGATGATACTGGGAGCACTGGGAGGATACTGGGATGGACTGGGAGGGACTGGGAGGGGACTGGGAGGCAACGGGATGGTCTGGGATGGTACTGGGAGGTACTGGGACAGATTGGGAAACACTGGGATGAACTGAAGGGGCACTGGGTTGGACTGGGAAAGTACTGGGAGGGACTGGGATGGTACTGGGAGGATACTGGGAGGCACTGGGACGGACTGGAGGGGCAGTGGGAGGCACGGAGAGGGTACTGGGAGCTAGTGGGGCTTACTGGGAGCTACTGGGGCTTACTGGGAGCTGCTGGGGCTTACTGGGAGCACTGGAGACTACTGGGGCTTACTGGAAGGCGGCACTGGGGCTTACTGGGAGCACTGGGGGCTACTGGGGCTTACTGGGAGGCAGCACTGGGGCTTACTGGGAGCTACTGGGGCTTACTGGGAGCACTGGGGGCTACTGGGGCTTACTGGGAGGCGGCACAGGGACTTACTGGGAGTGACTGGGGCTTACTGGGAGCACTGGGGGCTACTGGGGCTTACTGGGAGGCGGCACTGGGGCTTACTGGGAGCTACTGGGGCTTACTGGGAGCACTGGGGGCTACTGGGGCTTACTGGGAGGCAGCACAGGGACTTACTGGGAGCTACTGGGGCTTACTGGGAGCACTGGGGGCTACTGGGGCTTACTGGGAGGCAGCACTGGGGCTTACTGGGAGCTGCTGGGGCTTACTGGGAGCACTGGGGGCTACTGGGGCTTACTGGGAGGCAGCACAGGGACTTACTGGGAGCTACT
>NW_026561409.1:0-52467 GCF_028858705.1 Grus americana | reverse complement strand
GCTATCTCTGTTCACACAGACCCAGGCAACCCTACAGAGAGCAGCAGAACTTCTAACCAGATATGATGTTTAAGGGATGGGGGAGCTGGGGGAAGGAGATTTTCCCCACCGCTGGTGTAAGTGTGCCACCCTCTGGACAGTAAGTCTGAATCACCTTTCCAGACCACCAAGATCTTGAAATAAAGCTCAGTGGTGTCAGAGGGGTCCAATAGGTTGCAGACTCAAAGCAAAAGTCAGCTGCATCCATGTAATACTGCGTCCTGCTTAGCTCAACCAGGAGCAAAATGTAACCTTTCTATTATTAGCTTTATAGCCCGGTGCTGGAAACAGACCTGATCCTCTGACATCAAGCATTGCAATTCATTTTCAGATATTAAGTCTGTGTAATCTGCTTCTACCCTTGGACTACTGCTCTCCTTTCCATTGTGTCTGTTGCAGTCAGAGATGTGAACTGTGGCATCTCCCAACTCCGAAGATGTGCTAGCAGGCAAGGCTTTCGCCTTTAAGGTCTTGTTCCTGTCTAATTAAATTTTCTACTTTTCAGTTAATTATTTTGTCCATTTTAAGGTTTACATGTTGCCTCAGCTCCCCTCTCTGTCTAGAAGAGAAAGAAATTAGATAGTGCTGTACAACAGAGGGTCAGTCTCTTTTTGGGGACCGCGCGGGGTGTTTGGACTCTACCTTGCACTAAGCAGCAAGTCTTTTACAAAGACTGCCGAGGCAAAATGCAAACTGTCTTATAGAGCAGGAGGCCACAAAACCGCCCAAATGAAGTAAGCATACTGAGCCTCCAGATGGGGGGCAGACTGTTTGGAAAACTCTTCCTACCAGGGAGACAGACCTGTCATCCAGCAGCATTTCTCTCTGTCCTCTCCTACCAGCTGGAAATCCTACTACCCATAAAACCCACTAGATTGATTTTAAGTTTTACTATTTACTGTGGTGTTCCCAGGTCAGGTCAGACTAATCCTTCTTGAGTGAAAATGCTAGGTTTTGTTGTTAGATCCTCATAATGGCATCTTACTCATACTTCTTGGAAGCGGTGTGCCTCAGTGGGCAATTTTATAAATGATCAGATTACAATGGACTAAAATGTGATGGAAGTGCTGCATAAACCAGGTTAGAATTGAAAGCCTGTATTTCTAAAAGCAACTTATCTAGCATTTGTTAGATGGGGAAAAGAAGAAAGGAAGAGAGATTCCTACTGAAGAGAGCATTTCAGAAACATTTGTTCTCACTGGACAGTAAATTGACCAACAGCCTATTCTTAGGAAAGCAGAAGCTGCCTTCTCACAATTGCGCTGTGAGATTAAAAATTGTGTTAAAAGAAAATTAAAATTAGAAAATCCAAGCACTCAGCACTTTATAACAGGAAAAAAGCTGCCTGTCCTTTCATCCAACTGTTTTGTCTATAAGCACTGTGAGATTAAATACTCTATTGTGCGACACAGAGTACATACTGTGGTATGGCCACAGCATCACGTCCCGGGCTCATTCGGTGTGCAGAATAGCTCATGTGCAAACTCTTATTCATCCTTTCTGTGTACCTTCTCTCAAGGAATGGTTCAGGCATTACTTGCAGTGCCACAGCCCAATGCTTTGTCAAGTATGAAATTATTTATTACCTCCTGGAAGTTTCTGTGATGATGTCATTGCACAACAACTGATCCACAGTCATTATGCATTTGTCTCACCAGTATGCCCCAGAAATGAGAGCATGGACACTTCACAGAAGGAAAGCTGAGGCACAGGGATATTTGGGTCCAGTTTAGCTCATTGTCCTTCAGGTGGTTTTCCAAGGTGTTTAACATTTTACAACATCATGTGGCAGAGAAACCTAGCACAATTTTCATATGTAAAACTCCTGCAGCATAACATCTTAGCTCTGTAGCAGAAATAGAGATCTCACCTAGTTGTCCAAGTGACATTCCTGAGATGATCTTGCAGACCAGCCATTAAGTGGCCATCATTAAAGACTTTATATCTGTTAGTGACTGACTTGAGGTTGCATGGGCAATGCTGATTTAAGTATTTCCCTACCATAAGCTTCATTGTACAGAGTTGTATTATTCCTTCTGCGTGAGCTGAGTCAAAGCTGAGGGTTTCACATCCACTGTAGACACAGCTAACAATTGTGTCCCCCACCCCTGCACCCCTCATATCTGCCCTGTGTCACCTGAGCTTCTCCCTCTGCTCCTAGCCACAGTCATCCCTTTGCTGCAGGCTAGCTCAGCTTTTCAGTCCCTCCCAAACAGTTTTTCCCAGCCTCTACCTTTCTACCATTTCTTCTGCAATCCAGTGTGGCAAATCCTTCTGTTTACTGTGCAGATTGAGGGGAAGCACCGAGGAGAGCAAGGCCAGGTATGTAAGTTCAGCAGCTACAACCAGCTGAAAGCCAGAGTCTTAAAAGTCTTAGAGAATCTGAAGTAGACAGTATTGCTAGCTGCTCCATCTTTAATGGGTGCAGCGGTGACTGCCACAACTGCGTCTTTTCATTTTAACACAATGATGACAATTACCTCATTGTTATTAAGCATTTGCCTCAGTTATATCTCGTGTAGCAATGATAGTGCCATAAGGTCTGGTCTATGCTTCAGTGTTTTGTATGTGTAGTTGCAATAGCTAACGGTGCAGAGAAAAAGGAAACAAAATGTGCTAGCAAAGAAGTTACTGCTTGGTTAAATCACGTCTCCACCAAGAAAGCTCTCAAAGCTCCCACCAAGCCTTCCTAGCACAGATGCAAACCCTTAGCACATTGCAGAGACAGACACCAAGCAGTGCAGGGTTTCCTCACCTCACACTCCCGGAACAATAAATCCCAGAATAATCCTGAGAAGTAGTTTATGGTCATGTCTATCCTCTGCTTTAGAGGAAGAACAAACAGCAGGTAACAGCTACACCACGAACAGGATTTGAACTGCCTGCATAACTTCTTATCAATAAAATACAACTCTCTTCTATGTTGTGCCACCAGCAAATCACATAACAAGGCATTCCTCTTTTCGTAGCACATGTTGTAAAGCTTTCCTTTTAGCAAGCTCAAATTTCTTCTCTTTTGGTCTGCAACAGAATTTAATCTATTAAATAATGGGGATCTTTGCCAGGTTAAAACAGAGCCAGGAAGATCTGACATAACTTTTTCTTTTTAACACTGTGCTGCAGAGGGAGAAGAACGAAACGAAAAGGCTAAACAAAATCTATGTCAAAAGATTATTCAGTGTCTGACACTCAGTGGTCAAAATCTAGTACTGCAGTTACAATCCGGCTACAGATATTGGTACTATCTCAAAAGTAACCCGGTTCAAAAGTGACCCCATTCAATACGCCAACAGAAATATTAAAGGACGCATCATCTGCCATTTTAGTATTTTATTAGCATGTGTTTTTAAGCTATGGGATCAACACAAAATCAAAACCAGAGTTTCAATTACAGGTAATTGAACCTGAATAGAGGGCACAAATCCAAACACTCTAACTGAATTATTTCAGAATTAATGAAATAATTTCTGTCTGATCATAAACTACTGAGAACAGGGTTTTTCCCCCATAATTTTGTGTCTTGGAAAATACCAGTCACACTACTCACATATTTTAATAAAACCGAGTGGTGGTTTAAGCCTACTTTGGGAAATTTTAGAACAGAAGAAAAAAAACCAAACAAACTAAAAGGTGAATTTAATCCCTCAAAAAAAAAGAAATTTACCTTCAATCGCTGAAGTAATCTCAATTCAAAATAAGCCATTAAATAAAAAAAAATAGATACAACTAAGAATTACTAATAAACTTCACAAAGATATTCAACTTGCTGCCAGAGAAATCAGAATGTCACAGTATATTACCATGAGATGGGCAGTGAAATCCTTTATAGCATAAGATAATGAAAAAGAATATTCTAAGATAGAAAACAAATAAAGATGTCCTCAGAAGGCTTCTCATTGCATGGTGTCAGAGAAGTTTAGGCTTTGTTTTACATCTACAGACCTACATTCATGCCAGACTAGTGCTGAAGCCCAGCCAGCGGTGGCAGGGTTGAGAACATCATCTTCTGAGAATATGAGCTACACTGATGCAGTAGTTACAAAAAGTGATGTGACAGAACCTAGGGAGGAACCTTGGCTGATGCAAACATCAGAAACATAGGTTTAATCCTGCAGATTCAGGGATTCTTATGAACTACTCCAAGAAAACACCAGCACAAACCAAGAGATAGTCCGTACCCTGTAGTGTCACACTTTGTGTAGATGATATAAATTATCCAAGAAAAAAAAAAGATTTAAAAGAGTTTGTAACTGAATGCAGGAGATTTAGGTAAATTCCTATGAAATCCCTTTTCATAACAATGAACAGGGTTTGGCCAGAGGTGTGTAATGTTGACCAGGAGAGACATTCCAATAAAGCCATAGGATATGTCAAACAGGAACTTAAAGTCAGAGATAAACTTGGTCCTTCCCTCCTTGAGTTTATGGACTAGAATATTCTGGATGACCCTCAGAGCACCGATGGCTTGGTTTTGAATCCCAACCATGTATGCCAGAAATAATTCTGTGTATCTTTCCAAAAGTCATGTTTCTTTGTACAACAGGAACTTTTCGATCTCTAAAATCAAGCTGGTCATGCATGGCATTTTTGGCAAAAACAAATATGCTATCTTGAAACTAAAACATTTTGCAGACATGTCTTGTTCTAAAAACCAGAGACTCTGCAATCTGTGAGAGCATAGGATGTTCCTTTCTTCAAACAAGAAGCAGCCTCACATTCACAGACCCTGGTTCTCCTGGGAGACTTTAATCACCCCATTATTATGGAGAGGGACTGTTTATCAGGGAGTGTAGTGACAGGACAAGGGGTAATGGGTTTAAACTGAAAGAGGGTACATTTAGATTAAATATTAGAAAGAAATTCTTCACTGTGAGGGTGGTGAGGCACTGGAACAGGCTGCCCAGAGAGGTTGTGGATGTCCCATCCCTGGAAGTGTTCAAGGCCAGGTTGGATGGGCCTTTGGGCAACCTGGTCTAGTGGAGGGTGTCCCTGCCCATGGCAGGGGGCTTGGAACTGGATGATCTTTGAGGTCCCTTCCAACCCAAACCATTCTATGATTCTATGATTATCTGTTGGAAGGGCAACATATCAGGGCACAAGCAATCCAGGAGGTAGAGAGTTCCTGATTAAACTCAAACTTAAAAAGGAGGCATGCAAGAGGTGGAAACAGGGTCGGGTTATGCAGGAGGAGTATAGAGACACTGTCTGAGCATGTGATGGGATTAGGAAAGCCAAAGATCAACTGGAGTTTAATCTGGCAAGGGATGTGAAGGGCAACAAGAAATGTTTCTACAAGTACAGAAACAGCAAAAGGAAGACTAGGGAGAATGTGGACCTGCTGCTGAATGGGTCAGGGGACCTAGTGACAAAGGACATGGAAAAGACCAAGGTACTGAATGCCTTCTTTGCCTTAGTCTTTTCTAGTAAGATTGGCTTTCAGGAATCCCAGGCCCCTGAGTGAAGGTCTGGAGCAAGGCAAACTTACCCTCGGTGGAGAGGGATCAGGTTAGGGAATAGTTGAACGAACTGGAACTTACATAATGGTTGCATGGGTCCTGACAGGATGCACCCACAAGTGCTGAGGGAGCTGGCTTCTGTCATTGCAAGACCACTCTCAACTATCTTTGAAAGGTCACAGTGGTAAGGGAGGTTCCTGAGGATAGGTTGCTCCTATCTTCAAGAATGGCAAGAAGGAGGATCTGGGGAACTATGTGCCAGTCAGCCTCACCTCAGCCCTAGGAAGGTGATGGCACAACTAATCCTGGAAGTAATTTCCAAAACCAAGAAGGACAAGAAAGTGATTTGGAGTAGTCAGCATGGATTTACAAAGGGGGAATCATGCTTAACCAACCTGATAGACTTCTACAATGAGAAGACTGGCTCAGTGGATGAGGGGAGAGCAGTATCTTGACGTTAGTAAGGTTTTTGACACAACATCTCCCATAACATCCCTATTGACAAACTGATGAAGTACAAACTAGGTAAGTGGACAGTGAGGTGAATTGAAAACTGGCTGAGATGCCAGGCTTAAAGGGTTGTGATCTGCACCGCAAAGTCCAGTTGGCGGCCCGTCACAAGTAGTGTACCCCAAGGGTTAATACTGGATCCAGTCCTGTAACATCTTCATTAATGACCTGGACAACGAGACAGAGTGCACCTTCAGCAGCTTTGCAGATGACACAAAACTGGAAGGAATGTCTCTGTGTTAGGAAAAGTGTTGCCAGCAGGTCAAGGGAGGTAATCCTGCCCCTCTACTCAGCCCTGGTGAGACACATCTCAAGTGCTAGGACTAGGTTTGGGCTCCCCTGCGCAAGAGTGTGGGGGAGGGCCATAAAGATAATTCAAGGACCAGAATATTTGACATACAGGGAGAGAGCTGGGCCTATTCAGCCTGGAGAAGAGAAAGCTTGGGAGGATCTTATCAATGTGTATAAATACCTGATGGAAGGGAATGAAAAAGATGGACCCAGGCTCTTTCCAGAGCTGTCCTTTGATAGGACAAGAGGCAATGGGCACAAATTGAAATGCAAGAAACTCCTCTTAAACGTAAGTTGAAGTTTTACTTTTTACTGTGGGGATGGTCAAACACTGCCACAGGTTGCCCAGAGAGGCTACGGAGTCTTCATCCTTGGAAATATTCAAAACCCAGCTGGACGCTCTCTTGAGCAACCTGCTCTAGCTGACCCTGCTTGAGTAGCGGGTTGGGCTAGATGATCTCCAGGGGTCCCTTTCAACCTCAACCACTCTCTGATCCTGTGAAATGTCCATCTTCATCTTCACTCTGACAATGGACTTCCATACAATCCTGTTGCTTCTATAGTGCTTGAAAGGCACTTAGTCAAGCCTAGAACAAACAACAGTAACAAGAGAGGTGCTGGAAAAAGAATTGTTTCTTCTTAGCCTAGGAACTCTACAGGATACATGCCACCACAGGAAAGAAAGAAAAAAAAAACCACCAAAAAAACCCCACCACCAAGCATTTTTTCTTGAGAAACTTTAGGTCTCATTTTCACCATCCTGAAGAGAAGATTCGGTGCACCAAAGTTAGGCTTTCTGTGAAACACTATAAAGTGTTTTTATCTTCACTTTATTTTATAAAGTGTCTGTGTAAAAAGCTTAGGAGAAGTAGTTTCTAAGTCAATCACCCAAGGTGAATCAGGCAATGTACAAATAATGGTAAAGTTAATATTTTTATCTCAAAATTTCACTATTATAAGTACTAACTCAGTACCACTCAAAGGATGAGTGAGGAAATTTCTTGATGGACACTAATGTTTATTGTTACCCTTTATTAGGCATGACATGAGACCTTGAGCAGCAAAAAAACCCTCCTCGTTAACATTCAAACAAAATATCTCATTTTTAGCTTTTCACTATACCTACAACATGAAAGGGGGAAGTTTTATGGTAAAAGTTTTTCTTTTGATGAATGACCTGCAGTTGTGGCAGGTGTTGCGTATCTTGAAGTTCTGACTGGTAAAACTGTTGTACTCTTCTAAATGTGTTGTATATAAGGAACAGATGTAACAAAAACATTTACAAGGAAAGCTTTACAATTATTTTAGAGAATTTTCACATGTCTTCTGAGGACTATTTTTCATATATTTTTGTATGTGAAGCCAGGTTCTTACCTTTATAAATCTATCTATTTAAGCAGAGTAATATTTTTTTTTTAAAAAAAAGGACTTAAAGTCTATTCCTTAAAAACAACAACAAGAACAAGTGATGTAAAAACCATAATTTAAAATGTCATTAAGTAGGATTGGTTAATTTTTTTCTGTGTGAACTGTTTTGATAAATCAGAGATGTTCATGAAAAGTCAAGAGCCAAAGCCTAGCTATTTTTGAACAGGAAAAATGCAATCAAGCAAAATGCAGACAAATGAAATCATTTATCAACAAAAACAGGACAGAAAAGTTTTTTAAAACTTTTTTTCTTCCCCAACTTTTATCTCAGATCTCTCTGAGGGCAAAAACCTGATATTAGACATCCTGTGGTAACACTAATATCTTCTTGCCCATGATAGAGCATCATGTAGTCTGTTGGGTCTCAGGCCTCGGGACCAATACAGGCCTCTAACCCTTAGTCATGGGGAGTATAATTTTGAAAAGAAAATTTAATATTTTGAGGAAAGAAATAAAATCTGTAACTATTTGAATAGGTGTCTTTCTACTTGTCTACTCTTACCAAGGCAGTTGGATTATTGGCTAGGGAAAAGTAAGATGATGAAAGAGAATACTGCTTTGCAGCATGTCCTGTTCCCACATACTTATATGTTAAAATCAGATATAAATACATGCCTTAATACATGCACATATATATGTATTACATTCCATGTATCCAACAGTACAAAATAAACCTTCCTCTGCATTAGGAGTGAAAATGCATTCTGAAAATCAGGCTACAGCCTTTCCAGCAACTGTTTGAAAATAATACAACTGAAGCTACATCTAGACCTCTAGTTACCAGCGTCTGTGTCAAGAAAATCAAGGCTGCTAAAGTCTGCCAAGGTATCATGGGAATATGTTTGGAGGATGCTGTTTCACCAGTAGCTTTTCAGCTTGAACTGACATTTCTCACTATTCATACCCATCAATGTCAAAAACTATATCGGGTTTTACAGCAAAGTTTCTACATTTGCCTTAAAGGGTGTCAGTCAGCCTATGCTCTGCGCAGTTAGACGGGCTCGGTGGGCAGCAGGACTCCCAGCTGTGCTGAAAAGCAGTCTGCGCAAACACTCGTGCTAGACACCTAACCATCCTGACAGCAGCTTTGCTCAGAGGAGGGTATGCTTTTCCCCACAGAGCTGATGCTTTCCCTCCCCGTAACTGCAATAGCTTTTCAATGGAAGTAGGAGTTAGTGTTACTATGGTAGGGTGGGTTTGCTTGTGTTTGTTGAAAGGTGTTTAATAGTAAGCATAGAGTTGAGTGAATGTGTCATCTGCCAGACTCTGTACACATTGAGTAGAAGAGAGGGAAGCTGAGCATTTAAGCTGTTTTCAAAGTGTGTCCCCTGATGATTATGGGGGGTTGACTGGCTGCATCACCTCGTCTCATCTCATCTCATCTTAACACCTTGTTTTAAATTCAGTCCTTTGGAAGATAGATTTGGAAGAAGGAAACATAATGGCAAAATTAAGATCTCAAACAGTTTTCAGACTGGGTCCTACAAATAAAAGAGCATCCTTGTTTACACTCTAAAAGGGATACTCATTTAAAGCACATGATGACAGAAAGGATGTCAGGACATTTCTGTTCTATGTTCTAGTGTTTTTGTAAGTATCCACCTGTCACAGTTTAACCCCAGCTGGCAGCTGAGCACCACGCAGCTGCTTGCTCGCTCCCCTCCTAGTGGGATGGGGGAGACAATGAGAAGGGTAAAAGTGAGAAAACTCATGGGTTGAGATAAAGACAGTTTAATAGGTAAAGCAAAAGCTGCGCACGCAAGCAAAGCAAGACAAGGAATTCATTCACCACTTCCCATGGGCAGGCAGGTGTTTGGCCATCTCCAGGAAAGCAGGGCTCCATCACATGTAACGGTTACTTGGGAAGACAAACACCATCACTCCCAACATCCCCCTCTTCCTTCTTCCTCTCCCCAGCCCCTTATAAGCTGAGTATGACACCATATGGTATGGAATATCCCTTTGGTCAGTTGGGGTCAGCTGTCCCAGCTGTGTCCCCTCCCAACTCCTTGTGCACCCCCAGCCTGCTCGCTGGTGGGGTGGGGTGAGGAGCAGCAAAGGCCTTGGCTCTGTGTGAGCACTGCTCAGCAGTAACGAAAACATCCCTGTGTTACCAACACTGTCTCCAGCACAAATCCAAAACACAGCCCCATACTAGCTACTGTGAATAAAATTCACTCTATCCCAGCCCAAAACTAGCACACCACCTATTTCATCTCTACTTGGACAGTGACAGATGCTTCACCTTTTTATTAGTATCTTTTCTAAGTATATCATTGTACACCATAATCTAATAATGAAAACACTATATAGGGCAAGGTGTTTTGACCTTGCACTTTTAAGTGGGAATAATTAGGATGATGAACATTCCAAGATTTCACAGTGAAACTTTAGTACTGACATCACTAAACTTCAAAACCCTCAAAAACTACCTACAAAGTTCAAATTGATTTCCAGGTAGTGAAAAGCAACAGCTAACTCCAGCCTGAACTCTTTATAACAAAACTCAGTTCCATCACTCGTAAGAGTCACATTTGACCATTTGTGTATCTGAGGATGTTGAATGAGATCCCAAACCAGAGATGTACTTCTAACACTGCTCCAGACAGAAATGTAACTTTCATCTCCATGCATGAAATTTCCAGTGAGTTGAGTTCTGTAGCCTTCCACTCACCACAAACACCTAGGACAGTTAGATAACCACCAGACCTTTCCCTGATACAGAGAAGAATAAAGTATATAAGGTCTCTACCGTGGCTAATCAGAGGAAGAGAAATAACCTATTTCATCCTATTATTAGAAGTAGACTAACTGAAGAAATTAACAAGAGAGAGCAATTAATGTGATGAACAAGCAAGATTAGTCCGCTGGGAAGCTACCCATCTAGTCACCATGTAACAGGAAATTAATTTTCAACATTTTTTCATGGGAACAAATAGGAAAGAGGAAGACCCTACTATCAGTTTGTAAAACCTGGGGGAAAAGGTTCCTTCATCTCCTTCAGGAATAAAAAGAAGAGGAATGTACTCAAAATGAAGGAACATGTCCAACTGTACTCAATCCAAGGCTGCTGAGGAGTAGATCTATTCAAACTGCAACTGGAACACAAATTTCAACATAGCTTCTTCCACAAATCGGATCCAAATTGGAGAGTTTTCACAGTATATATTACAGTCTTTAAAAATCACAGTGCACTCTTCGAGAAGTAGTCTATCATGAAAGTTCCCCAGTTTCTCCGGTGTTCACAATGGTGGTGTTGAACTCCACCATTCAAAGAACCCAACAGACAGCCACAGGGTGAATAAGGTTGAGGATATCAGTGGATGTCCTACATGCATAGAAAAGGATACACAGTATGGCTGGAATGGGAAATTCAGTGGGTTTTCTTCCATCTTATTTTTGTGATTGCAGCATGACAGGAGCAAAATTTTCATACAGGAAGAATTAGGGGGTTAAAGTGATCACTTCCATCTTTATTTGTACTATTTGTAGCATACTTATCTCTTTCCACTCCTTCCTAATGCTACAGATTTACAGTGCCAACAAAAGTAATGAATGACCTGAATCCACCTTTAAATCCCAGGAAACTTGAACAGCCAGTATCCACTGAAATAACACTGTTATTGCAACAGCTTTGGATAATAAACTCCTAACTGGACTGACAGAAGTCTAGTCTTTGTTGAATACCTCCTTTAATCATCTCAATACAGAACAAGCTGTTTACTTTAATGTTTATTTTCTTGAAACACAACAAGACTTCATTGTTGGAATTACTGCATAAATATGGAGCTGAGAAATAGTCACTTGTGAACATTATTCATGGATGTAGAGGTCTTAAATGATTCAAACTCTGATTCACTCACATCCTCAATAATTATCGCCACAAAAGGGAACACATTTTAAAGAACAGGATGTGAAATTAATGTTCTGAAGAATTTGTAAAACAAAACCTCTACAGATTTTTTTTTCAAGTTCACTATGAATTGTTACTGACTTCTAATAGCTCAATCAGGAGTCTTTTATTGTTAAACAACCATGGTACATGGATTTTTTTTTATGATAAAAACAAAAGAATAGTTAGGTAACTGGAAACTTTTAGAATGACTTTAGGTTAGTTTAGATCCATTAATGATGCGCTTCTGCTTTCATGAGAATATATAGGGTTTAAGTCACTGGATTATTTTGTAGAAAGATCAGCAACTCTGTCAATATCCATCAGAGTCTTCACTCAGCACTGAGCCAAAGCCTTTGGGACACTTAACTGTAAAATTCTTTGGGACATCTATTTGAAAATTAGGAGTAGTTTTTTTCCTTCTGTTCTTGATTTAATCATCCCTATAAAAGAAATTTAAAATATCTTTAAAAACTCCATCATGTGCAGCCTAGAGAGTAGCAAACCTGAGATTTGGATTAAGTAACTGACAAACATTTCTGTCCTCCGGCATGGCAAAGCTGTTCTGCAAAGATGAGCTCATGAGCTCTTTGGAAATCTTAGATATTTGAACGAATATTGTGTGTTGCAGTCTTGTCTCAGAATCTCTGACTTCGTTAATTGACTCTACCATGTGGCATTTCAGTCATGCAATCAAGTGTTTGCAATACCGGGTGATGTAAATCAACCATACAGCAAAAAGTAATTTAAGAGAATTGTTTGTATGAACTATTTGATGAATACTCCTGAATAACAAATATGGTTATGCAGATGAAAATGAGATCACAAACCATTCATAGGCTGAGAAAAGGGCTAAGATTTTGGCAAATGCCATCAGGTAATATTTATTCAGTTTAGCTTTGGTAATCATTCATACATTTGAATGTCTATAAAATCTGAAGAAGTTTTCTCAATCTGCTTGAGGTGCGTCTGGATCTAATGGAGTGATGCTTTAATTAAGGTTTGCCTCATAACTATAAGAGATTAGTCTAAATAATTAAGTAACTATCTAGTTGGGGTTTTATATATATTTGCCTGGGTCACCAGGAAAACAACAAGAAGTCATTTTATTTACTACTAGTAAAATGCTTTGAGCAGCAGGTTGAACCAGATGACCTCTAGGTGTCCTTTCCAACCTGCTGATATTTTGATTCTATTTCCAGAGAAATCATGAGGTATGTAATAGCGTAAATCTTGCACCTGGATCAACATTTGCATAGAAACCTTATGTGTTCTTCCCTAGGTTTAATAATGTTCTACCTGATTTGCACAGGTTGTATAATCATAGAAAATAGGGCTAGAATAAGAAGGTGTATGTAGTCTGCCTCCCTCATCTGGGTCCATCTAGTCCATGATAATCATTTCATTATGAGGCTGGCATGTATAATAATTCAATAATGCAAGTTCTGTTAGTGCCATAAGACTCAAAATGGGCAATTAAAGAGAAAGTTTATTCCATGTAGAAAATATATCCATTTAATGTCATACATTTGGCAGTATACATCTTGATTATGAAAAGCTCAGGATGATACAAGATTCATTTGTTCACTGAAGATTACTCGCTAGGAACTGTCCTATCACCATTCACGAGCAATAACACTGCAGCTACTTTCATTGAGTGCATAGATTTCTGTTTTGGGTGGGTTTGGTTTGTTGGTTTTTTTTTCTTTGAGAACATATTCAAAGCAGAGGACAGAAAATATATGTCATGATAAACAATGAGGCGAGAGCAAGAATATGCAAGTCTGGAGTGCAAGAAATGGAGAAGAAAACAATTGCAGTGGTTCAGGGCAGAAAAGTGGTAGGAGAAAACAAGCGGTGATAATGAGGCTCAGATAAAAAAGGGTTGTGAAACACTTAAACCAATAGATGTAAAAAAGACTATGCTAAATCTTTGGCAAGGCATCCAGTTATTCCAGCATGTCTAATCATCAGACAAAAAAATCATAAATTGTCTTATACAGGTATATTATTTTGATAATTTAAGATATTTCAGTAAAAAAATATTTTAAGCTTTGGTTTCAGCCCCAGGTTTGAGGTTGGGGGCGGAGCAGTTTAGGTTTTCTAGGGCTGGCACATCACTGGGACAATGGATCCTTCCTGAGTGCATCTGCGTGTTTTAAAATTGTGTTCAGATGCAGGCAGATGTCATCTGTCATCCTGCTATCTATCAAGGCAGACAACACACAGGAAGATGTGATAAGCTCAAAAATTACAGAGTGAACAGTATTGCTCAGCTTCAGTTCTTCACCAAAAACATAAGCTATCCCCTTCTCCTGTTTTAGCTCCCTCTTACTGATCCAAGGAATCTTTGTTTTGTATGAAGCATACGAATGTGTTGAATTTGAAAGCTATTCTAAATAGCTGTTCTGCTTCTAAACTTCTTGCTCTCATCACATTTTGAAAATAAAATATATACAGTCTGCAGCCACTCTTCCAGGGATTAGAGAAAGGATAAACATTCAGAGAACATGGGAGACTTCTCTGAAAATCATGTCAACTTGTTCATAGATATTTTTAAATTCATTTCAGATTCATTTTTTTGAAAAACCGTAATTTTCTCTTTTTTTTTTTTTAACATAACTGTTGCCTTTATGCACACTTCTATTTTAAAGAAAACTGCAATGGATCAATATCCATAAGGTTTAACTGATTCCTAACAGGAAGTTACGCATTCTATATTTTTATCCAAAATTCCCAATCTCAGTACATCCAGAAAAGATGCACATCAGCCAAGTTTCCCAAACCAGAATTGCAGACCTGAACATTACCTAAAATTAGATCATCATGCTATATTCGCTACTCAGATCTTGTTATCTTCTTCTCTCTCTTCCTGTTCTGACGTAGTCAAACAGTAATTCCAAATCTAAACTGTTAGCAGGGAAAGTATGGAACTTACATCCAATACCACAATTCTTTGTGTAACATCAGAAATTTGCACCTAGAAAATGTAGACTTAGAAAAATGTGAAGATTTTGGCTGTGAAGGATCTTCAGTCTAAAATGTTGATCCTTAAGTGAGTTAGTTCCCCTCCCTTTAGAGATCATGGAAGAACCCTGGACTTGTACAATTTGCTCAGTTAATATAAATTGGAGTATTTTATTCAATTTGATTGAAATCATTCTTACCAAGGTGAAATGTGCCACAAAGTGATACAAAAGGAGGATAGCAGATAAGAAAAAATAGAAATTGAACTGAACAACACATTAATCCAAGTTCTCCTATGAAAAGTATATTTAAACTACACCTATCTATAATCATGCGACCATTTCTGTTGTTACTGAACACTCACACACCTGATTTTGTCAGTAAAATAGCAGCAAATAGGAGCTTCCCCTGGCTTTCACATGTCTCTCGTGCCTAGCAGGTCTGAGGGTGGCTTTTCCCTTCCCACCACCGCCCGGGACCGCTCTCCACACAAGGAGGTCGTTCTGCCTCTCTGAGCGGGTACAAAACTTGGGCTGTCAAGCTTTCTTCCACCAGTTTCTTCAGCTGACGGTCTTTCAGCTACGATTCAGCCTCCAGCAGATGAACTTAGATTTGCCTGGAACCTACCTCCCGATTTATACTATCTGTTGTGGGGTTTTAAAAAAAAAAGGACAGAATATGAGGTAAAGTTTTCGGAAGGGAGCTGTACGGCGGGACAGCTGATGCTACCGTCATTATTCTCCGTGTGACAGTTTGTGCCTCCCTCAGCCTTAGATAAATTTTCTTCCACAGAGCTGCACCTAACAATTACTTTTGGTGTCTGTTGCAGAGCTGTCAGCCCCGCATCAGCTGTCAGAAGGCTGAATTTCACTCCGTCTGTGCCTTATCCCCACGGCCCTGACAGACAGGCATCCTGCGGTGTGCGCATCTGACTGCCCCGGCGCGACGCCAGCCCACTTCTCCCCCTGGATCAGGCTTGCACCCTGGAGGGGTTAAGCTGTGTTCCCTCCCAGGACTGCCAGGTAATGGAAGAATGCAGGCTGCAGTGAGGGTCAGCGGCGCAGAGAAGGACGGAGCAGCCCAAGGCACGGACGGAGGATCTTCTGCCACTCCTAGAGCCCTCGGTACCAGCTCCCCCATGCGACCTCTTCCCAGGATTAAACCCACTTGCTACCTCAGCTGTGCTAATCAGCAGCATTTTGTAATGGCAGTGCTTGCCCCAAAAGCAACCCTGCCTGCGGGACACGGAGAGCAGAGGGATGCGGTTGCTGCTTCAGTTCAGCGCAGATCAGTGAACTGAAATGCTGTTACCGCAACGAGGGAAGCCCCATCCGTCTGAAGCACAGGGAGCCCAAAACTTCAGAGCAGAAACAGC
The DNA here is from genome assembly GCF_028858705.1 of Grus americana. NCBI lineage: Eukaryota > Metazoa > Chordata > Aves > Gruiformes > Gruidae > Grus > Grus americana. The sequence goes on along the minus strand of NW_026561409.1, from coordinate 36,509 downwards.
TGTTTCATTCATCACATGTTTCTTTTCAAGTTAGGCCCTTCCTGCTCTGAATCCCTCCTCCTTTTCACAGCTCTCAGCGTTGGCTCGCTCTCACCTACTTTCATTCCCCTTTTGCTTTGTCACCTCAGGGACACGTGCTGCTGCACAGCAATGTCTGGGCACTTCAGATCGGCAGCTCAAGCTGCAGAACGGAGTTAATGGAAAGTGTGCTCCCCCCCCCCCGAGTCTGTGGGTGACGGACATCACACCACCCAGACACGCACAGCACCGGCTGCATGGGCCGTGCCCACACCCCGGCTGCTTTCTCAGGGAAGGGGGAAAGAATCCTCATCCCACACGGAGCTGCTGCTTTCCTGCCTGAGCAGCTCTTGCACCCAAGGGAGCGCATCCAGCCCATGGGAGAGATGCCACACGTCCAACCAGAGGTGCACAGTGCTCATCTTTGTCCCCCTCTCACACTGGCAACCTAATGCTGCAGGGACAAAGCACCTGGCCATGCCTTCTTCTCCGTGTTATCTTGAAGCTGTATATCATAGTGACATGATAGAGCATAATTTGTTAGAAATCATTTCAGCTTTTAAAAAGATCCAGTATTAAATGTGCAATGATACCAAGAAGAAGACAATACTCTAAATAAATGTACGTTGTTAATATTAGAATTAAATATTTCCCAGTAACCATATAGTCCAGTTCTTTGAAAAACACTAACTACTTTGGTCTTTGAGATTAAAGAATATTCTTTTGCAACTCTACAGAAAATATGTGGACTCTAAGTACTTCTTTGCACACAAAATCTTCAGTATCAAGTCCAGCTGCATGTATTAAAAAATACCACAAGTTATTGGCTTCTTGTGCAGATGACGGACCAAAATGACCCTGCTGAGCCAAGCTACCTGTGTGACTCAAGTGACTCCTGACTGTCGCAAGAAATGGGTCTATTTTTCACAAGCAGGTTTCATTTGGCAGCTAACCAGCCAAAAAGTGAAATATTAAAATAAAAAGCTGTACAAAATGACCTAATGATGTTGCCAGTTTTTTCTCCTTTGTTTATATCTACTATAATCTGAAGCCAAGATGCAAAAAAGGTTCTTTTTCCTCTTCTTTTTATATATAAGTGTATATATATACACATACACAGATACACACACTCCAATTGGTTTAAAGATTGGAAAATATCAGATTATTTGTGAAAGTTGGTCATTAAGTACTTAAAAAGAAAAAAATAGTAAGAGAGCAAATTTTTATTCCACTGCACAGCTGAATTAAAAGACATGGGCAGGTTCCTCTGTAATCCCCTAAACCTCCTTGTCTTATTCTACACTAACCTTGGAATTATTGTTTCACAAAAGCTCAGCTGTTATAAGAAAAGTAATAATTCTGTATTTCCAGATGTAATTTTGATGTAGTTATTTCTGTAGTTGTTTGAAATACCAGGAGAAGGCCCATTTTCAGCATTTAGTTACATTTGTTCATGATTTTCCTAAGAAAAGAATGACAGCAGCAATAAAAAAATACTGGTGTTAAATGTTTTCATTGTTTGGATATTTTATCCCTTTCAACTGAGAAAAGTAAGGCTAAAGTTGGGAAAAACATTGAAGAAAGCAAGATGTTTTCTCTTAGTTTCTTTTTCTGGTGTGTGCGAGTGGGTGTGCAAATTACCTCTCACTCTTCCTTAAATCACATTTTTTTCCTCTCCTTTAAATGTAATGGGAAAAACATTAAAACAACTGATGGAAGGGGAGACATCAAATTACATTTTTTTCAAAGTTAAACAAGATTCACATTTGACTTCACATCACAAAATCTATGATGCAGTAGGGATGGGGACAGTTCACAGATGGAACAAGAGTGGGACAAGCCAGGGCTGGGCGGGTGTGATCAGATCATGTAAAACAGAATGGTTTTGCCACCCTGGGTCACAATGCCTCCTGGGGACAGGACCACCATGCAGGATCGCAGCTAGAAGAAAAGACCCAGACTTGCCAGCTGCAGTACTCTGACTCTGGTACAAGAGGCTGAAAAGCAGTGAAGTCACAATGGTGTCCTGGTGGGATGGCAGGAGAATCACAGAACCATAGAATGGTTTGGGTTGGAAGGGACCTCAAAGATCATCTAGTTCCAACCCCCCCTGCCATGGGCAGGGACACCCTCCACTAGACCAGGTTGCCCAAAGCCCCATCCAGCCTGGCCTTGAACACTTCCAGGGATGGGGCCTCCACAACCTCTCTGGGCAACCTGTTCCAGTGCCTCACCACCCTCACAGTGAATAATTTCTTCCTAACATCTAATCTAAATCTACCCTTCTTCAGCTTAAAGCCATTTCCCCTTGTCCTATCACTCCATGTCCTTGTAAACAGTCCCTCACCAGCTTTCCTGTAGGCCCCTTTAGGTACTGGAAGGCAATAATGTCTCACTGGAGCCTTCTCCAGGCTGAACAACCCCAACTCTCTCAGCCTGTCCTCATAGGAGAGGTGCTCCAGCCCTCTGATCATCTTCATGGCCCTCCTCTGGACTCACTCCCACAGCTCGTACTGTGGACCCAAAGGTGGTTCAGAAGGACCTAAAGATGCTGACAAATACACACTTGATCCACAGGTGAAGGGCTGTTTGATTATTTCCACTTTAAAAGAAAGCAGCCACAATGGGAAATGCTCTGGACTCTCCAGGTTTTTGGGGAAAAAACACCACAAAACAAAAAATCATGCAACCTGTTCCCAACAGCCCTTTGATGAATAAAAATTCTCAGTGTGAACTGGTGCTTGTCTGGGCAGCTGAGCTACTGCTGACAGTGAGGTGGAAGTGGTTATGAGTCCATGCCACTTTCCCAGCTCTTGCTAATCTTAATACCTGGCTTTTACAGCTCTCCGTATGGGAGGTAAGCTATTACCTCATTGTTAGATATGGAGAAACCAAGGCATGGGTCAGCAGAGACATGGGTCAGCAGTGGACCCTCCCCATGATCACCGTGCAGCTGTGGTAAGATGGGAACAGACTCTAAAGGCAGCTCATTATCTACAGCATCACACTGTCTCAAAAGGAATTAGATCTTCTGCATCATTTTGAAGGGAAGGATTGGGGTTTGCTGAATCCATTGCTAATAATTCTGAAAAGTAATGAAAACCACGATCCAGAAGTGTACTGTCCCAACCAAGGCAAATCCCAAATTACACTGAAATAGAAGGAAGATTTTAAGAGAGAGATCTTTCTAGTATCTCCTCTCTGGACACATGGAGACTTTGTGCAAAATGGAGGTGAAAGGGTCCACACAGCACGAAGCTGTGGCCAAAAGATGTGACTTCTAAGGGCAAACCTGCAGCAGCAGCACTTCCCTGGGGCTCTGCAGCTGCCCTCCCACTCAGTGAGCCCGTCCACCATGCCCTGTGGAGCCCCTAACCCACAGCCCTGGGAAACCGGGGCATCAGGCACCCCGAGCCACAGCTGGAGCAGGGCCATCATCCACCATCACGAACCACTGAGGGGTAGGGCAAGCCTGAAGAAGACAAAACAGGAGCTAGGAACATGTGTCTTGGTGGCAACGTGCAAGATCTGACAGGTCTGTAAATTAATCAGCATAACTCACCATCTGGGTGAGGTCTCAAATTTCCTAGGTATTTCATTGCTTATTGAAGGAGGTAAGAAAAGGAGGTGAGCGTTGCAGCAGGAGTGGCAGTTCATTCGAGCCCCATGAGTGACTTGCATTTGGGAACTACCATTAGCTTTTTGCCTCAATTAAGAGCAAGCCAAGTCCCAGGACAGGCCTGGTTGCTCTGATACTAAATCAAGACTAGGTGTTTTTTTTTAAAAAAGGCCAACCAGCTTCATTGTGGGTCAGCACAGAAACTGCTAAGTGAAATTCTGGCTGGGCATAGAAACTAACCCTGAAGATCCTCTGGTGCCCCTGGTCCTCTCCTTCCTGACCCTGGCCTCTGGAGTTAGGCTCCAGTTCTCTCCCAGTACACAAAGAGTAGGACTTCTGTCCAGCAGCTTCCAGACGCAAGGACTTGCCCTCTCCTCCAACTGAAGAGATGGGTCTGAACTTCAGCGCCCGTCACCGAAAGGCCTTTGTATATGGAGTGGAGACAGGTCTGAAGGAAAATAGGAGCGGGAGAAGTTCAGCTCTGTAACCTGTCAGCCCCCTCCCCACAGTGCCACAGAAGAGGACAGTGCCTTTCCCTTTGCTCACAGAGGATGCAGACAGGAAAATGTCTCTCAGAAACTCTGATCTGTGCTTTCCAACTGATCTGCTTCATGTTGGGCGGCTTAAATTCTTTGCTATAAACACTAAAGGAAAAGGATTTCAAACAGCGACTCAGGTATCAAGTTTATATTTCTTCTCTGCCATCAACCTGCCAAGGACCTTTGTTGATTATAATTTTGGCTGGAGTTTCAAGTAAAATTCAAACTACAGGCAGCACTTTTCCAGAGTCCATTCCCTCCCCATTCTACCTTCTCATCAAGCCATGGCCGTTAGAGAATAAATGCAGAGATTTTCAACAGAGAATGGAAAGAATGAGGCTACATCTTTGTGAAATCATTAGGAATACTTTGTAATTGCCGTGTAGCTTTAAAATGGCAGGGAAAAGAGATTGCAAGAAGATAATTTTGAAAATCAGCAAGCTATCCTGCAAATTCCTTATAAAACTGCCTAGCAGTCTGGAAGAGGTAATCTGCAGCATATGCCAGAATTTCCTAATCTTGGTCTGGCTCCACAATATTAGTCCTATTTATAGACGGCAAAATGAGAATAGACCAGAGTGATTGTTTAATCTGATATTCTGTGTAAGAGAGACTTTAATATTCCCCTACATTAATTCTTGATCCAAGTCCAAGACTCAATTTACCTAGTCCATTAGCTTTCAACCTTTTACAATTTGCATACCCTTAAACTTTCCAATAGGTTTGAAGATGCTGTATAGGGATTTCAAGCCCACTGACAATCAACTTGCACTTCTTAATTACCTTTCTTAGATCCTTTCAGAGTGACCCGTGGACCACCAGGTGTTCACAAACACATAAAAAGGCACATATACCTTTCAAAAAACTTCCAGTCTGAATTTTAAAGAAATTAAATTTTTAAATCAAGGAAGAAGAAGCTCCCCCTCCCCCCAGTGCTGAGTAATAAATTACCTTCATGGATAAAAGCTCACCATTTCTCACCTGAATTTCTCTGGTTTCAGCTTCCAGAACAATGTATGCTGTGTCTGTGTGCCAGCTAGACTGAAAAGCCCTTCACTACTGTGCTCTTCTCCTGATGTGGACTCTGAGACAGTGATCGCGTTGCCCTTTTGCCTTCTCTTTGATAAGTTAAATGGATTAAGTTTCCCCCAGCCACACTACAGGGTATATTTCCCCACCCATTAATCATTCCCCATTATAATGTAAACAAAACCAAAAGGTATTAAATACATTATTTGTATTTCTCTGTTCATACTTAGGTTACTGCCTGGTTTAAAAGACAATTTTATCTAACTAAGTTATAGATCATTAAGCTGAAAAAAAGTTTGCCCGTTACTGCTGTTTTACCATCTTGCCCCATCTTGTCTCATTAGCAGGAACTGATTGAGCATGAAGGTGTTCTCTGGCTGTCAGTAGATAAAGTAGGTGCTCTTGGCTTTCATCTGTTCTGAATTCTCCTTGTCTCATTATCTTCACAAGGTCAGATTCTTTGACACTGGGACTGCTTGCTTAGCACTCCATTCTGGTAATTACTTGCCTGGCAACCTTAACCATAAGTAGATTGCATGTATATGGCAGCAATGAAAGTATCAGCATACAGGCCAACAGCCATATATCCATATAACACAAATACCATTAGAAATGTGTTCATTCTACTGATGTAATTGTTATGCTTCTGTATTATCATACTGCTGCAAGCACGATGTACACATTAAAATGCACAGTTTACATTACTGCACTGAAACTGAAGTTGCAATTCAGCTCTCTTTTAGGGCCAATCTCATAGATTTTTTCCACAAAACTCGTGAATGGCTTATTTGGAAAAGACTAAGCTGCACTTCTTCTCTGAATCTTCTTTTGCCTCATGTTACAAAGACTTACTCAACTCCTGAAATTATGTAGTTGGTAGAAGAGTTTGGGAAATTCTGGAGGGTGACATCCATTGCTGGTGCAAAGACTATCCTCAAATCAGTGCATAGTCTTCTGCAAAATAAATGCTTCCCCTTCGATCTGTTTATTGTGAGAAAGCAAAACCCGCAGGCTATGATGGATGTCTCATATAGCTCTCCTTTTTTTTCCATTTTATGTTCACAAAATTACTTCCTCTACAACAAATCTTATCTACACAGTTCATCAACAATAGTCAAATTGTATTTGAGTCACTTATTGCTGCAAAGTTGTAACAATAATATATATGTTGTTTATGTTCCAAGAAAATCCATGAAAAGGATAAAAATGTGAATACCTCACATTTTGGCAGAATGCCTAAACAAAAACACCTTCATATCACTGCAATTCAAACTCATTTATACCAGATTTAAGCATACTTCTTCTGCTAATGTAGTTCATCCTCTGATCGCCTCATTCTTCTTAATGTGTCAGCGATATTCAGATTTACGACAAAGCTTTCAAATCACCGATACAATGTGATTTCAAAAGTGGTGGAGTATCTAAATAAAAATCTGTCCATGAGGCACTGGGGTTAGGTATCACATTGCACTTACATTGCACAATTTATTGATGGTGGTCACATCATCCACATTTCACAGATGGAAAAACTGATGCCCTGAGAAATTAGATGAATTGGCACTAATCATACAGCAAGTTAGAAATAAAAATTAGACCTGCGGCCTCCTAGTTTCATAATCTGTCTAGCTTGTTTTATTTTGACCCCTCTAACGGCCTGTTGTGATTTAACCCCAGCCAGCAGCTGAGCCCCACGCAGCCACTTGCTCACTCCCCCATGGTGGGATGGGGGAGACAATGAGAAGGGTAAAAGTGAGAAAATGCATAGGTTGAGATAAAGACAGTTTAATAGGTAAAGCAAAAGCCGCACGCGCAAGCAAAGCAAAACAAGGAATTCATTCACCACTTCCCATGGGCAGGCAGGTGTTCAGCCATCTCCAGGAAAGCAGGGCTCGGTCAGGCTTAATGGTGACTTAGGAAGACAAACGCCATCACTCCCAACATCTCTCCCTTCCTTCTTTCCCCAGCTTTATATGCTGAGCATGACGCCATATGATATGGAATATCCCTTTGGTCAGCTGGGGTCAGCTGTCCCGGCTGTGTCCCCTCCCAACTCCTTGTACACCCCCAGCCTGCTCGCTGGTGGGGTGGGGTGAGGAGCAGCAAAGGCCTTGGCTCTGTGTGAGCACTGCTCAGCAGTAACGAAAACATCCCTGTGTTAGCAACACTGTCTCCAGCACAAATCCAAAACACAGCCCCATGCTAGCTACTATGAAGAAAATTTACTCTATACCAGCCAAATCCAGCACATAGCTACAGCCCCACACTCAGGTACAAACCCACGTACTCATCTTTTCTATCAGGAAGCCCTTGGTTTGCTTCTGATCCTCTCCATAGCTCACAGTCCTGCCTCCCGGCTCAGAGCATTTCCTACCACCACCTAATGGGGATCTTTCATGCTCTCTTCCCACTCGATTCAAAAGCCCGTTTAAAGGCAACTGAGGACACTCCCCCAAATTGCCTCACAGAAATCCAAGTTTCCTTCTCGTGGCCCTGTAGCTGCACCAACACTCACTAAATGAGGCTCTGCTTTATTTACCAGTATAGAGGTACCTATAGCAGCTGAGTCTCTTGGTTCTCGATACACAGGTTGTAGCTTTTTGTCATACCTCTACCTTTCTGTCTGGAAATCTCTCCCAATTCACTTTAGCACAATGAGGATCAGGATCAGCCTTAGCAACTGAAGCCCCAGCCGCATTTGGCAGAATAACCTTCTTACCAGCTGCAAGGTGGCATTCACTGGAACATGGTCTGTCTAGGGGCAGCATGTGTCCTGACATCCCCACTATCTGGTCCGTCCTTTAATGCCTTTTACTGGATGCACTGGTGCTGCAGAGCACAGGGTGCCTATCTGTGACACAGAACGCTGCCTCCCATCTTGGACTGAAAATACGTAATTACATATTCATAGGGTTGCTAACGTATTTAAGGAAATTTTTTTTGCCTTGTGCTTTTTTGTGCAGCTTTTAATATCTAAATATGGAGGTTTGTATTTCATCAGACAGAGGAAAATTTACTATTATCATCAATACTTAATACTAAAAAGATGAAGATTGTTATAGAGGAATGTTTGGCAACCAAGTGAATTGTAGCAGGGGAAAACTGTCTGCCTTTCATTTCACAAGGAAAAGCAGCTCATTGTATTCACTGATAGGTTTCACTAAGTGCAGTACCCTCAATCCACAGGTAGGTTGAAGATGGCCAAAGAGCCAGAGCATTAGCACTGAGTCCCAGGCATTTGCTCAGCCTCTCATAGTATGTAGTTTTTAGAAGCTGATAAACAAGCAATGAAAATAAAGCCATGTATATCTCTAGGTTTATCTTAGTTCCAAAGGTGACCTCTATGGGATAGCTGACAGGGTGCAATATGTTCACAGTCTCCTGTAAGATGATCCACCTCCCATTACGCTCTCTCCCATGGATCCTGGGGACCTTGCTTCCTTCTGTAGTCCACCTCCTTTGGAGACTAACTAGTTTCAAGCCTTCCTCTTCCCCACATCCTTCAACTCAGAAGGATTTCTCAGTCAGGAAGGAGTTTCAGTCTTGCTCACAGCAGATTATCACCTACCCTCTCCCGCCTTGGAAAGCTGATGCCCTGGGCACATATTTTTGGGGTGGCTTTTTTTGCCACTGGGTAAACAAAGTCAGCCAGTTACTGCTTGGCAGTGCTTTAGGCAGTCTGTTATCACAGGTTTCCCATCAGTCTAGACAGCAGCCAAGTCTCAGTGTGAAGTTTTTTTCTCATTCTGAACTTTATCAAAATATATACCTCACTGACATATGACAGCCACAAGAGGGATCGATGCATCTAATGCTTTACTGAGATTATGTGAGATGATGACCCTTGAGGAGACCCAAAGGCTGAGAGAAGGAACCAGGATGTAATCAGAACATATTAAAAAAGCAATGGGTGACTTATATTAGGAAGAAGACTTTTTCAGGGACAAAAAGAAGGAAACTCAGGGTGACAGCCAAAGAAGGATGCTTTAATAGCTGCAGTTTGGTTGAAGAGCAGTCATGGAAAAACACAAAGGAAGATTTAGAGTAAATGAAGTCAGAAAATTAAAAAAATAATATGTCGGCATGTTAGATGCTGAAACAAAGATGAAAACTTGGTATTTCAGACTGTTTGGGCTTATAAACGATGATCTTCATTTTGAGCAAAGGAAGCAATATCCCATGCCCAAGCCTGCAGCTGCTGTGAGGATGACTGTGGTAGATCAACTCAAGCAGTATGTTTTACCAGTTTTCCAGAACCTCTTTCCCAAATGTCAGGGTGTAGGATGGGGCCTTTAGATTTTGCTCTGCAACCTTCCAGCCTGCACCCACTGCCTTCCTTAAAACACAGGTAGGATAATGAAAGTACTTCTCCCGATGAAAAAATATCAGAATCTTCATGATCACTTAAGAGTATGTTTGAATGGGAATTCTGTTTTCTGAATCACTGAGATTTGACATTTCTTTCATTACAGAACATTGACTTGAATCATGGAATCATGGAATCATAGTATCATAGAACAGTTTGGGTTGGAAGACACCTTTAAAGATCATCTAGTTCCAAACCCCCTGCCATGGACAAGGACATCTTCTGCTAGATCAGGTTGCTCAAAACCCCATACAACCTTACCTTGAATACTTCCAATGCTGGGGGATCCACAACTTCTCTGAGCAACTCAATCCAGTGTCTCACCACCCTCATCGTAAAAAAATTCTTCCTTATGTCCAGTCTAAATCCACCCTCTTTCAGTTTAAAACTGTTGCCCCTTGTTCTGTCACTACAGGTCTTGAAAAAAAGTCTTTGTCTTTCTTACAAGCCCCCATTAAGTACTGGAAGGCTGCAATAAAGTATCCTCAGAGCCTTTTCTTCTCCAGGCTGAACAATCCGAACTCTCTCAGTCTTTCTTCATAGGAGAGGTGCTCCAACCCTCTGATCATTTTTGTGGCCCTCCTCTGGACCTGCTCTAACATATCCATGCCTTTCTTGTGCTGGGGACCCCAGAGCTGGACACAGTACTCCAGGTGGGGTCTCACGAGAGCAGAGTAGAGGGGGACAATCACCTCTCTCGACCTGCTGGCCACGCTTCCTTTGATGCAGCCCAGTATACAATTGGCTTTCTGGACTGCAAGTGCATATTCCCTGCTCATGCCTCATTTTTCATCTATCAATACCCCCAAGTCCTTCTCCACAGGTATGCTCTCAATCCATTCATCCCCCAGCCTGTATTGATATTAGGGATTGCCCCAACCCAGATGCAAGATCTTGCACTTGGCCTTGTTGAACTTCATGAGGTTTACAAGGGTCCACTCCTCCAGCTGTCAAGGTCCCTCTGGATGGCATCCCTTCTCTCAAGCGTATTAACTTCACCACTCAGCTTAGTGTCATCAGCAAATTTGCTGAGGGTACACTCAATCCCACTATGTCATTAATAAAGTTATTGAACAGTACTCGTACCAGTATGGGCCCCTGAAGGACACTACTTGTAACTGATCTCCATTTGGACATTGTGCTGTTGACTATAACTCTTTGGATGTGGCCATCCAGCTGATTCCTTATCGATCGAATGGTCCACCCACCAAACCCCTCTATCAAATTTAGCAACAAGTATGTTGTATGGGGCCTTATATGTGCATGTCAAGGCCTTACAGAAGCCAAGATGTTCATATTTAATTTAGAGCTGTGCAAGATTCCCTGCTGATAGCTAATGAGGTAACAAAATCTGCTACTTTCTGCCTCTCAGTCCTTTTGGCCCAGGCCCTGTTTCGATGCTTTTCCTAAATTACAATCTCTGCAGCAGTACTGCTCTCCACTCACTTTGAGAAGTTCATAGTGTATCTCCAAAGACATACACTTTACACATTGAGAACACATCAACACAACTTTCCTCTCATGTCTTAACCCAGTTTTAGGAAAGACAATAGCCAAGGCCATCTCTAGCCCAGCTCCTATTTCCAAGGCAGGCCTAAAAAAAGAAGCTAGCTATGATGTAGATATTCGTCCATCAGCAAGTAATGGAATATTAACAACTGAGGTCTTTGATCCCAAGAAAAAAATATACGTTTTTCACCTGTATGAGTTTTGAATTAGTTCACACTAAAATTATCGTCACAGACAACGGAGTCACAGATTTACAGAAGAAGAAATATGTCCTCATGATGGGAACCTTCCACCCCCTGAGCTCACAGATTAGCCCTTGTCTCCCATTCCCCTCGGGAACTTGGGATCATTCATATTTGTAGTGCAGTCCTGAGTTTGAATGGCTCATTTGCCATTCAAGGAGAGGGTGACAAGTGGTGATGAACCTCAGTGCTGAGTCCTAAATACCATCACAAGCTTTTCTATGGGAAAAATCTCTATGATCAAATTGAAGGTTTTTTCCCTGATCTGAAATGAAAACTGTAAATTTTGATACTGTGAGTGAAAATTGTAAAAATAATTCATTTCTGAAAAATAAACATATTTCAGTTAGATATTTTTCTTTGAGATAAAGGAATAGTACTCTTTCATCAGTTGAACTCTTGGCTATTTCTAGGAAAGTCAAACATCCCAATGAGTTCTTCAGTGTCCAAGTCATACCCAATCCCAAAACAGACAGCATTAAGAACTAATGTGCTTGCAGGTCTTCTTCACCACTGCATCACAGGACAGCTGGAGATGTGAAGAGCATGACTTGCTCTCAGTCCAGTGACAGAAACACCAGAATCCCTGAAGTCCTGGCTTATGTGAAAACTGGGTCCCAGAATCCTGCTGCAGAGACAAGATGTGAGCCCTGGCTAGAGGTGCAGATCCCAGGACCTCTCAGTGCTACGCTTGCTCCCTCACCAGCTGTAGAAAGGTTAGGTGATTGGGCTGCGCTAATCTTGCAAACCCTGGAAGCCCTGGGCTTGTCAGCTCCATAGTAATTGGAGCAATAAGGCTGCCACAAAAATTCAGTTCCAGGCTTCCATGCAGTCTGAGCAAAAAACACTGACATCACCAAAAGCAAATTGTTTCCATGAAATGCTTCATGGAAGTGGGATTTTCCAGCAAAATCTTGTTCTGTTTGGAAATCTGCAGCCAGCTCTGCCCTGGAACTGCTGAAGTTGGTAGGGTTTGTGCAGCACATTCAATATCATGTTGAGTTCAGTGGAAGTTTGTCTCAATAAAAACAAAGTGTATACAAAGAGAGCGATTGTATTAATCTTACTCATAGTGATTAAAACTTATCATCTCCTGCAAACAGTGTCCACATTAGCCTCATGGACCACCAAAGTCCCACTTAGGACGCTTTGTCAGACATAAGTGATGCATGAGTCCTCTGGTGTCACTCTGCACAAGGGTCAGTTCATCCCACATAACATTGATAAAGTGTGGACCTGTATCCCTAAGTTTAACCTAGAACTGCAGATCCAGCTATCTCAGCAGATTCCTTAGGTGCTGCCTCTGCAGCATGTTAAGAGTTTCCCACCAGTATTAAAACCATTGACCCAGCCCAGGTTGTTTTATTTCCTCATTTACCCAGGGAGAAAGACTCTGATATTTTTTTATTTTTTGTGAAGGACAATGTATGACAAGTCTTACTGAGTCTTCTTCAATGTAAACAGGCAATAATTCTTAAGGTCAAAGAAGTACAGATTCTCAGGAATGAATAATTAATAGGGATATACAAAATGTCAGAACTCAAGTTTCTAGGATTTGCTAAAACACAGACAAATTGGAATCTGACAAAAACAAATTGTGTTTAATAACCCTTAAAGACGTGATCCCTGAAGCATCCTGCAGTACTCAAGTCTCCCCTTGTCTAACTTCTTTCATCTTCATTTACACCAGACAAAGACTAGTGAAAATAATGTTTGAACTTTAAGTAATAAAATCAGTTATAAAATCACTTACTTTATCACACATTAAATGCTTTTCCCAATCTTGCTTTTTTTAACCTTCCTGACTATTTTTAGTGACTGCAGTCCCCAGCTGCACAGAACCCCCGCCTGCTGAAGTAGCCCAGTGCCATGGGGGTGATGCCTTGCAGGCACAAAAAGAAGCACGCCTTTTGCCCTCTGCTCTCCAAGGTGATGCCAAACCTTGTGACTGGAGATGACACAACACTGAGCCCCAGCTACCAAGCCAGAGATGTGAGATAATATATAGGCTCTGGCTAATTTAGTCAGGTGGATTATAGTTGACTCAGAGCAAGGGCAGAGTGGGGTCACATATAGATAGACCTTATGGGGGAAATCATGAACCAGTTTATAACTCTTGGTTTATGCCTCTTATGTCCATCTTTAAACTTGTGATGTCAGTCTGACATTGGCATCAATACAACTTTATCATCAGTCCATAAAAACTGAGCTACTGAATTATGTCAATGTTGAATTAGTCTCACTGAAAGTGCAGAATCAGGCCATCTACTGATAATGAAACAAAGTGAGAACATTAAATTGTTGCTATTTATTCCACACTGGCTTTCTGGAGACTTCTTGGTCAGACTTATAGATCAACCCTTCAACTTAGAGCTCTAAAACCAGAAGATCCCATGGAATTACACAGTTGCAGGCAGTGGGCAGTCAGTCTGGATATGTCCAAAGTGAAACTGAGAAATAATGAGACAGAACTGTTCAGAAGAGGAACCACACATGCGAAGTCCTTTTTCAGGAGGAGAAAAAAAAAAAACACATCACAAAGATGTCAAGTGCTGCAACAGATTTTTTGAGTTTTCATTTACTCCTCAATGTGTGTGATTTACCCTGGCAGTGCCTTTAGGCACCTCTGTTGTAGACATTGCATTCAACGAAAAGACATTTTCTCATGAACATCATTTAGCATATGCATGGAAAGTATTTGCGGTACACATCAGTATTAACAAAAAGAATGAATAATTACCTCAATGCAGAATCATTCAGAATATAGAAATATGGAGAACATTCAGAATATCTGAATTCTAAGATGTTTCTCAGTACAACATTTTTAGTTGATTAGCTGGACAAATTCTACAGAATTTACCCCATATTTTTATTGAAGCGGCATAAGTGACAGGATTCAAGCAGCACTGTGGATACCAAAATCTCCTCTTGCTGTGAACAGACACAGTTGGTCAGCCAAACAGCTAGCCAGCCAGTCAATCACATATACAACCTATTTATATATATAGACAGGAGCAGCCTTAGACCTTGAACTGCAAAATTGGAGGCTCCCAGGCAGAAAGCTCAATGATATCCTTGGAGACGAACAAGGCATGGAGCAGTAGCTGCTGGTACTTGCTGTCCAATGCCCCACTTCCACAACGTGGACTACAACTGCCCCCAAAAATGTCCCCAGCACAATTTATTTTGGTTCAAAGTTTAACTAAAAGTTGAGGAGAAACATAAAGAAGACATGAGAAGTCAGATTGGATATGGCCACCCCCTGTTTCAAGGGGGACAAGAGTTTAGGCATATGGAAGTGAATGTATCGTGTTACTTGGCCTCACTGTCAGGAGCCTGTCCTGCATTATTTTTCAGTAGTAGAAAAGCTTAGTCAGACTTGTGCCAAAAGATGTGTGTTTTTCCACATCCTTCTGTTTGCCTTTGGATGTCAAATTGGCATGAAGTCCCACGCTCTGCAGCGGCTCTATGTGCAGTGACAAGTCAGCTGTACCCCTCACAGACATCTCTGTACCTAATCTGGAGCCCCAGCAGAGTCTTTATCCTCAGGTTGCAACAGATAGTTCTAGCAGTTTCTCATTAGGTGAGACTTCAGACCCATATTTCATGTTTAGCAGTTTCCCATTTTTGAAGCAATGAATTCTTCTCCCTTTTCTTGTTCAAGTGCTAGTTTCATACCTTTTACACTTCTGATAGAAAATGAGGAGTACAGTATTTCCTCTTTTTCTGGTCATTCAAAATTATATAGAAACTTATGCTCCAAATGGAAAAATATTCATATTTGATATAAATAAATAAGACTTTTACTTTGCATCATAGATTATATGTTTGTTTGTTTTTTTACCTAACTCAGGTAATCTTTTTCTGTGTTGTACATTTGATTCATTGTCTTAACATCCAGATAAAGGAAACAAACATATTGGAATAACACAACAGTAAACTTTTTCCGTGATGATTCCAGTCAATGTTCTTCGATGCAATTACACCGGTCAGAGATCTTGCAAGGCTGCTAAATTTCAGATATGGATAAAACTTTGTTTCCAGATGTGTATGCAATATAAAGAAACAGACTATCTGTTTAACTTCACCAAGTGACAAAAAGTCTAAAGAAAAAGAACCATCTCCCCCCCCCAAAAAAAAAAATTGTATTTTTAACTATTTATAAGTCTGGATATTGTTACTTCTATAAACATCCAGTCCTAGTTAAGTTCCTAGTCTCAACAACATCCCATTACAAGGAATTCTACTATCTGTTACCTTTTATTCCTATTGAACAGATCCACAGAACAGAACCTGATTTCTAAATCTATCCTTACCTTTCTAAACTGATTGTCACCACATTTATCATGGAAACTCTCAACATCAAGGTTGAGAGCAGTCACATTATCACCCCAAAGGCAGTGGTGTTTTATGTGCACTCTCCCAAGTTATATGAAGGCTTAAAGAATGCTTAGAGATGCAGAATATGGGATGAGTCTGGGATTTGAACCTTGCTGAGCCGGAGCCATGGGCTGACAATCTGTTTAGGGACTAGCCAATTTCCAGTTTAGCGGCTGGGCTAGTCCTAATCACTGCCAGCCATGCCCAGGGGACGTTAGCATTTCCAAGGCTGAGGCAGCCCTGGGCTCCTGGGAGGAAGCTCAGCACTCCTCCCTGGTAGCATTAAGGATTAGGAAACCCTAGGGGAAGAGCAAGAGAGAAGATTTGAATCTGAATGGGACCCCGTGGAAGCCCCAAGGATGGGTTAGCATCTGAAACCAGGCTTAACTTGCACAAGTCAGGGCTCTTCTCTCTATGCTACCTGGCGGGCACAGGTATGCACAGTGCCACACAGGTTTAGGAAAGCATCCACAGTTTTAATGCTGAATAGAGAGATGGAGAAAGATCTTTTGTATCTGACCCTGCAGACTAAACATGACTTGTTTTGTTGCTTCTTGCCTGTTACTTTACAATGCTCTGTTACATAATTTTATTTCAGTTTTTGCAAACCTTTTAACCCCGCTTGATTTTCATCATAGCTAGCAAAGCACCAAGGCCTAGTGATCCTGGAGGAGTAGGAAACCTTAAAACCAAGCTAAAATCCTCTCTAAGTACAGTTCATTTTGTCTAACTAATTATTATAACAGAAAACATCTCTCCTTAGTTATTTAAAGCCCTTCAAGAGCTGGAAATGCCTGCGTCTTTATGGAAGAATTGTCTTCTGATCACTAGCAGCAGCCTGGAAAGCTTCCAGACAGCAGCAAGAATTAGTGAGGAGGAAACATGTTGTAAGAATGGGCCACAGATGTGAACGCTCACTCCCCCACTTTGGTGTGCTGATCAATTAAAGGTAGTTAGCAGTTTCCTGACTGGTGGTGTCTTGAACATCTGCAGACCACAAATGCAGCTGCTTCCTGTCTTCTCCTTCCCTTAGAACAACTGAGCTGCTGATGCCATCTCATACAAAAATCGGTCATCAGAATCGGTGTGGTGTTAACCACATTAGTCTGAATAGAAATTTTAAGAATCAGCCACCCGTGTGTTGAAAAGATATTGCCAAAAGCAGCTTTTAAGTGGAATGTTTTGACATTTACATTTTATATTGAAGTCACTCATTCACCATTGATATACTAAACCAGAAGGAACATCATCACCTATAAAGGTGCAAGCAGACAGATGACCCAGGAGTGTTGTGCTTTTAGGAGGCCGATGGACCACTTTTTAAGGCACTATTGGAACTAAATTATCAGTAAGTAGAAAAGCATCTGAATCACGCAGACAGTTTTCACAGTTGCTGGAAGGTATTATATTACTGCCGCCTGTCTTTGTAGTAATGTCAGTCCTATGTGTAAAGCGGGTAGTGAGAGATCTGTTCCCTGGCTCAAAGCGCATACAGTGCAATACCATATGCTCCCATCAGAAGGAACTGTGAGTGCTCACAACCAATCAAGATCAATCTCTCAATTAGGCAGATCATAGGGTTCAAACACAAAGGAGAAGTGGTAACTCCCAGTAATGCACTTACTCTCTTAGCCGTGTTGTTTCTGTGTTGGATTATTGCTGAAAGGCTTTGCAGGGGGGGAAATGTGTTTCAAGGAGGAGGTGTCACAATATGTCATTTATAAACAGTGAATTATATTGCATCATACACATTTATAATACATCCACGTGGACAGGTGCAGATACGTGCAGGCTGCTTGGTTGGTGCTCTCAGATGGCTGGATACAAGCCAGCTCTAGTCTCGAAGCTGTTTAGACACAAACCAGTAATATCCACAGCCTGTCACCAGGCCTTATTGACTTGAGCACAGTGCGATGTTAACACAGTTGTATGGACCAGAAATGGCTCGTGTCTGGCCAGCTCAGAGGATGGGGATACAAATCTCACGGCTACATCTGCTCTCAGGAGGGTGCATCCATAGATTCCCCTGAACTCCCCCGACTCGTTAAGGAAGATGCCAACATCTGCGATACAGCCAGTGAGAGAGGGAATTTTCAAACTCAGAATTTAAAATAAAGTCTTTGCTGTGGGAATAAATATCTATATGGGTCTTATCTCCCTTTGAGGTTTGTCTTGAATTTTTACAACGTTCATAGATATTCTGATAGAAAAAAAAATATCAGTGTTGCATGTCTTTCAAGCATATGGCTCTCCTTAGAGCCAGCAAGGCTTTTGTATGAAAAATGAATATGAAATCAGGGCAAGATTTTAGTATATCAAAGCAAATTTCCTCCAACACTATGTACAACAATGAAAAAGAGAAAAGAAAATGTGGAAAATCTGTAAGGTGATCAAGCTACCAGTGAGCTTAACTCAGGTCCACAGGCCACCTCAAAGAAAAGATACAAAACAAATGAACAAACAAACAAAAATCCTCCTTAGAGATCGCACCAGTCAGCTGGCCAGAAAAAAATGCCAAAGCAACAGTGTACTGGTGCCATCTGGCTACTTCTCCTCCCTCGGATGGCTCCCTGCCATATTCCTGACCAGGATATTGGAAGAACCAGATACAGGCCACATCCAAAAAAATCCTCGCAGGTTTTATACTGGGCCCAGTGGATGCTGGAACAGGTTGCTGGGAGTCAATGTTATATAAATGTCATGCAGTGTGAACATGCCTGAGAAGGTTAATCACTGAATACCAAATCTTACTATCTTAAAGGCACACTGGGACTTTACAGAAGTAAAAGCAGCCCCACATTCAAGACAATTCAGGTTAACAGGGTGCAGAGTATAGAAACATGCTGGGTTTTCTCCTCTGTGGCTACTTTTCATTTCAAACTTCCCTTTCGGATCCAAAATGGGACTGTCGCCTTGAAGAAGACAAGATTTGGGGTCACTTTGCCAGAAACTAATCTTTACCTAAGTTGAAGAAAGCCAGGTTGTGATTATCAGACAGTTGTATTTATTTTGCTTGATATAAATGTAATCTAGGGATTGAAAGCAAAACACTACATATTCAGAAGATAATTCACAGTTTTAGATATCAACTGAAAATCAAAATATGCACCATTTGCAGTCAGCAACATTCGCGAACCACATGTATGGGGTATGTACAGCTGGTGTAGAATTTAATTTGAATGCTATTTATGTGCTATGCATGCTGCATATAAAGCAGACTGTCAACTGTTCACTTCCAAAAAAGGAAATAAAAGACACAAAAATTAAACCTACAAACCCTAGGCACCTCAAGTTTTCAAAACAAGAACAATGGTCAGAAAAAGGTTTATACCTAGTTTTAATTTTCCAGGCTTTTGTCAGTTTAACACAACCTTTCACTCATTTGGTCTGTTTCTCTAAAAGATTGCGCGGTTTGTAATTGTTTATGTGGGGTTATAAAATTCGTATCTTTCTGAGGCACAGGGATGACCTCTGCTTAGTCAATATATATTCCTTGGATTTTTTCAGCTTCTAATATTTTAATACAAATCATTTATATCTGAAATAATTTTAGTGCTTTTAAAAAGTGTGACATTGCTAGATTTTTAGGAGAGAAACATTTTTTATTCATACAACACATACAGGCCTTTGCAGTACAAGTATCCTGACACTGCCTTAATAAATAAGCAAAGCACAGGACCTCTGTGCAAGTAAAGCAAACTTTAATTCACTGTGTTGGGTTTTGTGTGGCAAGGTTTTGGTAGCGGGAGGGGCTACAGGGGTGGCTTCTGTGAGAAGCTGCTAGAAGCTTCCCCTGTGTCTGATGGAGCCAATGCCAGCCGGCTCCAAGATGGATCCGCCCCTGGCCAAGGCCAAGCCAATCAGCGCCTCTGTGATAACATATTTAAGAAGGAAAACAAAGGAGTTAAAGGAAGTTTTTGCAACCAGAGAGAGGAGCGAGAAGATGTAAGAAACTCTGCAGACACTAAGGTCAGTGAGGAAGGAGGGGGAGGAGGTGCTCCAGACACCAGAGCAAAGATCCCCCTGCAGCCCGTGGTGAAAACCATGGTGAGGCAGGCTGTCCCCTGCAGCCCATGGAGGAAGGATGAGGGGGTGTAGAGATTCTACCTGCAGCCCGTGGAGGACCCCACGCTGGAGCAGGTGGAGGCACCTGAAGGAGGCTGTGGCCCGTGGGAAGCCCACGCTGGAGCAAGTCCGGGCCGGACCGGTAGACCCGTGAAGAGGGGAGCCCACGCCAGGGCAGGTTTGCTGGCAGGACGTGTGACCCTGTGGGAGGGACCCAACGCTGGAGCAGTCTGATCCTGAAGGTCTGCACCCTGTGGGAGAGACTCCACGCTGGAGCAGTCTGCTCCTGAAGGTCTGCACCCTGTGGGAGAGACTACGCTGGAGCGGTTTGTGAAGGACTGTAGCCCGTGGGAGAGACTCCATGTTGGAGCAGGGGAATGTTGAGAGGAGTCCTCCCCCTGAGGACAAAGAAGCGGCAGAGACAATGTGTGCTGAACTGACCGCAACCCGCATTCCCTGCCCCCTTGTGCCGCTGAGGGGGGAGGAGGTTGAAGCCGGGAGTGAAGTTGAGCCCGAGAAGATGGGAGGGGTGGGGGGAGGTGTTTTAAGACTTGATTGTATTTTCTCATTGCTCTACTCTGTTTTGCCTAGTAATAAATTAGATGAATCTCCTCTCTACGTTCAGTCTGTTTTGCTCCTGACGGTAATTAGCGAGTGATCTCCCCCTGTCCTTATCTCGACCCAAGCCTTTTGTTAGACTTCTCCTCTTCCATCCCGCTGGGGGAGGGGTGAGTGAGCGGCCGCGTGGCACCCAGCTACCGGCTGGGCCTAAACCACGACAGTCCTTTTTTGGCGCCCAACGTGGGGCTCGAGATAAGGATAGTAATTGGAAGAGGTAAGGAGCAAAACATGAACTGAATGTAGTTTGAGAATGAAATAGTGGTGAAGGGACGAGAGGTGGATTCCATGTTTTGATTTTGGTGTGGGGAGTTCTTTTTTCTTTGTAATGTGATTACTGTTTGTGAATTTTTTGTTGAATGTATATTTTAATGATAATTCTTAAATATGTGATTCACAGAGGCGAGGGGTGGAATGTGTTGGGTTTTGTGTGGCAAGGTTTTGGTAGCGGGAGGGGCTACAGGGGTGGCTTCTGTGAGAAGCTGCTAGAAGCTTCCCCTGTGTCTGATGGAGCCAATGCCAGCCGGCTCCAAGATGGATCCGCCCCTGGCCAAGGCCAAGCCAATCAGCGCCTCTGTGATAACATATTTAAGAAGGAAAACAAAGGAGTTAAAGGAAGTTTTTGCAACCAGAGAGAGGAGCGAGAATCTCTTTCCCTTTTACCTTCTCTACAAGTACAAATGAAATTTAGCCCTATGCAGAGCCAATACCAGGGTCACCACTACTGACAGTAACGATACAGATAGTAACACGAATATGTGGGAAGGCCTCTCTTTAATCTAAAGGACATTGTATGACCTCCTTTAGAAACCAACACAGAGCTTAACAATAGTAATAGTATGGAGCTATGCAATAATAAATTTTACTAGTGTCAGATGTGCTACATCTGTGCCAATAAATAAAATAAATCATGACCGTTTTATGATCCTGAGAGTAAATGGAATAGCACAGTTTGCACCTATGTGCCCAAACTGTTCTCCATCCAAAATGAGGTGGCCCGTGCACACTGCTTATCGAGAGTCCTTGCCACCTGCCAAGCAATGTTAGACAGTCTCTGCAAGAAATCATGTCCCATGATGAGGACATTCCCAAGGTGAGAAGCATCTCTGAAGCAATATGATCCCTCCATTGTTCCATGATATTCAAGGAAGTGAGCATCTTTTCCACCACCAGCGGGTATCTGGTAAAGTAACAAAGGTATGGGAGTAATTTAAGCTGGAATAACAAGGTGATCAGCTACACTTCAGCTGTCAAACACCCCTGCCCGGCTTTGAAGATAATTCTAAGATGATCCCTTTTATGTCTAAAATGGCCTAGATGGCAAAATGGGTGTATTTTGTTCCTCATTGCAAAAAGCATTTTATGATCTAGAAAGTAAAAAATTCTTAAGTTCATTTTAAGGAAATTCTACTTTGGCATAAACCCAAATAAAATATGCATTTGTAGCCCAGAAACTGAAATTACTTCCTTAAGCAATTATTGAATCTTAACCTTTCTTTCCCCCCAAATATTCTAAGAAGTGATCTGGCAAATCTCCATAGGAATTCACACTCAACCGGGCAAGGTGAGTAGCAGAGTAAAGACTGCTCTTCAGGAGAGCAGACTTCAGCTTATTCAGGCATCTTACCTGTAGGATCCTATGGGAGGTAGCTCTGAAGGGTAAAGGAACTCATGAAAGCTGGCAGGTCCTTAAGGACGACATCCTCCAAGAATGGTTCATGCCCATACTCAGGGGAAAAAAGTACATGTATTAGGATACAGGCTTGGCTAAACAGGGACCATACAACGGAGCTCCAGTGCAAAAAGGCAGGATATGAGAGGTAGAATTGGGGACAGTCTACAAAGGAGAAATGTATAAAAGTTGCCTGGGCGTGTAGGGATGATGTTAGGAAAACTAAGACTCACTTAAATTTTACCTTTGCAAGGGATGCCAAGGGCAAAAAGAGGAGTTCCTATCTCTGTGTTAGTAGTAAAAGACTGAACAAGGAAAACGTGAGTCCATTTCTGAATGGAGCAGGTGATCTAGTGACAGTGGATACATAGAAGACTGAGACATTGAATGCCTTTTCTGTTTCAGACTTCTCCAACAAACAAAGTCTTCCAAGCCTCTTTGCTTAGAAAGTTTGAGATGAAGAACTACCAGCAGTGGTTGAGGATCCATTCAGGGATTATTTAAAACTACTTGACTCATACAAGCCCATGGGACTGATCAAGCTGCATCCAAGGGTGCTGGGAGACCTGGGCAATGTCCTTGCAGGGTGACTATCATTTTTTCTAAAGTTGTGAAGACTGCAAGAGATCCATGACTTCTGGAGAAAGGCAAGTGTTGCATCCATGTTCAGAAAAGGTTAAAATGGCCATCCAGGAAACTACAGGTCAGTCAACTGCACTTTGGTCCCCGGGAAAATCATGGAACAAGTTATCTTGGAAGACATTTCTGGGAACATGCAGAAGAAGATGACTGGGAACAGTCAGCATGGATTTACTAAAGTCCTTATGTCCAACAGACCTGATCATCTTTTACAATGAAATGACTGGTGCAGTGATCAATGTGAGAGCAGTGGATGTCATTTACCTCTATTTTAGCAAGGCTTTTGAAACTGCCTTCTGCAATATTCTTATATCATAAAATCATAGAATCATAGAATCGAATCATAGAATGGTTTGGGTTGGAAGGGACCTTAAAGATCATCTAGTTCCAACCCCCTGCTGCGGGCAGGGACACCCTCCACTAGACCAGGTTGCCCAAAGCCTCATCAAACCTGGTCTTAAACACTTCCAGGGATAGGGCCTCCACAACTTCTCTGGGCAACCTGTTCCAGTACCTCACCATTCTCACAGTAAAGGATTTCTTTCTAACATCTAATCTAAATTGACCCTCCTTCAGCTTAAACCCATTACCCCTTGTCCTGTCACTACACTCCCTGATAAACAGTCCCTCACCATCTTTCCTGTAGGCCCCTTCTGGTACTGGTAAACTGCAATTAGATCTCCCCAGAGCCTTCTTTTCTCCAGGCTGAGAGATGTTTTGGTCTGGACAGCAGACAAGTAGATGTGTGAAAAAGCTAGTCAATAGCTGGGCTGGTTAATGAGTTGAACTCCACCTGGAGGCCAGTTACAAGTTGAATACTGCAGGATCTGTACTAAGACCTGTTCTGTTTAATAAGTTTATCAATGACTTGGAGGAGGCAACATAATGCACTCTCATCTTGTTTGCAGATGATACTAAACTGGTACCTGTCCATATGCCTGAGAGCAAGGCCAGCATCCAAAGGGACCTAAACAGGCTGGAGGAACAGGCCAACAAGAAATTCATGACATTTAATAAGGACAAATGCCAAGTCCTGCACCTGGGAAGGAAGAATCCATTGCAGTGATACAGGCTGGAGATGTACTGGCTGTGGAGCAGCTCTGCTGGAAAGAACACTGGGGTTTTGGTAGATAGCAAGCTGAACATGAGCCTGCATGTGCTCTGGCAGCCAAAAAGGCCAACAGCATTCAGGACTCTATCAACAGCAGCAAGGCTAATACATCAAGGGGAGTGATTACCCTCCTTTGCTCAGCACTCCTTAGATGGCATGTAGAGTACTGTCTCCAGTTTTGCCCCTCCTCGTCCAAGGAAGATATTGATCTAATGGAGCGTGTTCAGCAGAAGGCCAGAAACATGGTCAGTAGCTGGAGTGATTGTCCTGTGAAGAGATGCCAAGGGAACTGTGCTTGTTCAGCCTAGAGAAGAGAGCATTTCATAGCAGCCTTCCAGTACCTATAAGGAGGTTGTCAAGAAGAGTGATCCAGGCCTTTACGTATGTGTGACTTCAGAGCCTGAGCAGGAGTTTGGACTGGAAATCTGAATTATTCTGTGATTCTATTTTGCCATCAATATTGATTTAAAATCTAGCCATTATTATTTCATTTTAATGTATATATGTGTAGGGCAAAATTATTCCTGTGGGGTCGACAGAACACTTGGCAATCCTTTGACATTCTATCTCATAATTTATTTCCACAGAGGGACTTGCCCTCACAGAATACAGTGAGCTTCCTTCTCACTTCTCCTTTGCTAGAAGTATTTCCCAGCTTCTCCATCTCTTTTTCACAACAGTCTTCATAGACTAGGCTTCAGAAGTTTCTGCAGAGGTGTGCCTTTTCCACACTGTCATTCCAGGTTGGATGATGTCTCTCTAGATTGTATGAAGGAAATGGGGGACTGTTCCAGCAGTCCAGCCCAGATCGCTCTCAGTCTTTTAAATCTTTGGAACTTTAGGAGGTTTAGGGACAGAGAGGGATCACTGAACAAACACAAAGCACGTCTTTCTCTCTGTTGTGCATTGTTTTCCACCTTTCTCACTCATAAACTTTAAGTCTTTGGAATAGTAAACAAAGAGGTATGGAATAGTAAGCATATGTTATTATTCACACAGTACACAGGATTCGGGACACCACATCTGGAAGGCACCACTGAGATCTATACTTGGAATAGGATGCTGATACGGATACAGACTGCAAAAGGTTCAGAAAATAGTTACAATTCATGGTCTGGAAAATCTGCCTGACAATGAGAAAATAACATAGCTCAATATGGATTCTCTAAGAAGAAGATACTAAAGGTCTAAGAGTTTAGAAAAGATTTCTGTTAGTAAGAAGTCTTTTCTGTCCAGTAGAAAAAGTCATAACAAACAAGAGGAGTTAGAAGTCTGAGTGCAGTTATAAGGCTATGACCTCCAGTATCATGAAGACATTGTGGGATGGTTTACATGGCTAGAGCGCTGCATAGGAGAGACACAGGCTCCTCAGATGGGACAGGCCAGGAAGATGGGGAAGGGGAGCTGCCCTTTATGTGAAAGAGCAGCTGGAGTGCATGGAGTTCAGCCTTGGGACAGGTCAGAGCCAGTGGAGAGCTTATGGTTCAACATTAGCGGGCAGATCAACATGAGTGCCACCATAGTTGGTATCTGCTACAGGGTACCTAGTGATAGAGGACACAGAAAAGGCCAACGTACTCAATGCCATCTTTGGCTCCATCTTTATCAGTAAGACCAGTCTTCAGGAATCCCAGGCCCCTGCTACCAGAATGAAAGTCCAGAGAAAGGAAGACTTACTCCTGGGAGAGGAGGACCAGGTCAAGGAGCACTTAAACAAACTGAACATACACAAGAAGGCCTAGGGGACTAGCTGATACCATCAAGAGGTCACTCTTGATTATCTTTGAAGGTCCTGAAGAACGAAAGCAAGAAAATGTCACTCCTATCTTGAAGAAGGGCAAGAAGGACCAGCTGGGGAACTAAAGGCTACTCAACCTCACCTCAGTCCCTGGGAAGATGATGATGAAAATCTTCCTGGAAACCATTTCCAAACAAGAAAGTGATTTGGAGTAGTGAGCATGGGTTTATGAAGGGGAAGTCTGATAGCCTTCTCTAATGAGACAACTGGCTTGGTCGATGAGAGGAGAGCAGTTGATGTTGTTTGCCTTGACTTTAGTAAGGCTTTTGACGCTGTCTCCCTGTATTGGGTTTGCGTGTCAAGGTTTTGGTAGCGGGGGGGGCTACAGGGGTGGTTTCTGTGAGAAGCTGCTAGAAGCTCCCCCTGTGTCTGACAGAGCCAATGCCAGCCGGCTCCAGGACAGACCCACCACTGGCCAAGGCTGAGCCCATCAGTGCCTCTGTGGTAACATATTTAAGAACGGAAAAAAAAGTTAGAGAGAGGAGTGAGAAGATGTAAGAAACTCTGCAGACACCAAGGTCAGTGCAGATGGAGGGGGAGGAGGCGCTCCAGGCGCCGGAGCAGAGATCCCCCTGCAGCCCGTGGTGAAGACCATGGTGAAGCAGGCTGTCCCCTGCAGCCCATGGAGGAAGGATGAGGGGGTGTAGAGATTCCACCTGTAGCCCATGGAGGACCCCATGCTGGAGCAGGTGGAGGCACCTGAAGGAGGCTGTGGCCCCATGGGAAGCCCACGCTGGAGCAAGCTCCTGGCAGGACATGTGAACCCATGGAGAGAGGAGCCCACACCAGAGCAGGTTTGCTGGCAGGACTTGTGACTGCATGGAGGACTCACGCTGGAGCAGTCTGCTCCTGAAGAACTGCACCCCACGGAAGAGACCCATGCTGGGGCAGTTTGTGAAGGACTGTAGCCTGTGGGAAGGACTCACGTTGGAGAAGTTCATGAAGGACTGTCTCCTGTGAGAGGGACCCCACACTGGAGCAGGGGAGTCCTCCCCCTGAGGATGAAGAAGCAGCAGAAACACCATATGATGAACTGACCGTAACCCCCATTCCCCGTCCCCCTGTGCCACTGAGGGAGGAGGAGGTTGAAGCCAGGAGTGAAGTTGAGCCCAGGAAGATGGGAGGGGTGGGGGGAGGTGTTTTAAGATTTGATTTTATTTCTCATTCCTCCACTCTGTTTTGCTTGGTAATAAATTAAACGAATTTTCTCTCTAAGTTCAGTCTGGTTTGCCCACGACGATAATTAGTGAGTGATCTCCCTGACCTTATCTTGACCCACAAGCATTTTGTTATACCTTTTCTTCCACATCTAGTTAAGGAGGGGCAGTGATAGAGCGGCTCTGGTGGGCACCTGGCCTCCAGCCAGAGTCAACCCACCACACTCCCATAACATCAGCATAGATAAACTGACAAAGTACAAGTTAGATAAGTGGACAATGAGATGGATTGAAAACTGGCTGAACAACTGGACCCAGAGTTGTGATCAGCAGCACAAAGTTCATGTGGAGTTAAATCATTAGTGGCCTACCACGGGGTTCAACATTGGTGCTAATACTGTTTAACCTCTTCATTAATGACCTGGACGCTGGGACAGAGTGCACCTCAGCAAGTTTGCAGATGATACAAAACTGAGAGGAGTGTCTGATACATCATGCAGTTGTGCTACCATTCAGAGGGACCTGGGCAGGCTGGAGAATCAGGCAGAGAGGAACCTTATGAAGTTCAAGAAGGGGAAATGCCAAGTCTTGCCGCTAGGAAGGAATAACCCCAGGTACCAGTATATGCTGGGGGCTGACCAGCAGGAAAGCAGCTCTGCTGAGAAAGACCTTGGGGTCC
This sequence comes from Grus americana, assembly GCF_028858705.1. Lineage (NCBI taxonomy): Eukaryota > Metazoa > Chordata > Aves > Gruiformes > Gruidae > Grus > Grus americana. The sequence goes on along the minus strand of NW_026561409.1, from coordinate 9,071 downwards.
TGGTGAACAACAAGCTGACCACGAGCCCACAGTGCAGCAAAAAAGGCCAACAGTATCCTGGGCTGCATTAGGAAGAGGGTTGCCAGCAGGTTGAAGGACATGATTTTTCCCTTCTACTCAGCACTGGTGAGGTACATGTGTGGTATTGTGTCCAGTTCTGGGCTTCCCAGTATAAGAGAGACATGGACTTACTGGAGTGACTCCAGTGCAGGGACACAAAGATCATTAAGGGACTGGAGTGTCTTTTGTGAGAGGAGAGGCTGGGAGAGCTGGGACTGTTTAGCATGGAGAAGAGAAGGCTCAGAGGGGATCTTATCAACATATATAAATATCTGATGGAAAGAAATGAAGAAGAGGGAGCCAGACTCTTCTCAGTAGTGCCCACAAACAGAACAAGAGGCAATGGACATAAATTAAACCGAGGAAATTCCACCTAAATACAAAACTCACATTTTTTTCCTATGAGGCTGGTCAGCATTTGAATAGTTTGCCCAGGGAGGTTATGGAGTCTCCATCTGTGGAGATATTCAGAAGGCAACTGGAAATGGTCGTGGGCAACCTGCTACAACAGATCCTGTTTGAGCAGCGGGTTTGGACCCAATGACCTCCAGAGGTCTCTTCCAACTTCCACCATTCTGTGATTCTGTGAAGTTCCAATAGCTGGCAACCGACACTGTATACATTGCATTTAGAACCTGTGTGAAACGTTAATGGTGAGCTTAATTAGATTTTGATGAAATTTTTCAGTCACTCTGATGGCTTCTCATCAGATGAAGTCTCTGAGTCAAGAGAAAATGTCTGCTTGAAAGGGTTGCTCCAGCTCACCCAGGAATTAGAATTTATTTCTAACAAGCACAGAAAAAAAAATCTGCAGTCTAAGTCAGGCAAAAGTTAGATCAAAATGTACAACTTTGATTGTCAATGCCAAGCTGCTTCTCTTTGCTTCTTGCACTGAACCTGCTCCAGCATCCTCATAGACAGACATAGATTAAATTATTATAATGGTGTTTCCTGATTTTAAAATCTGTGAGTAGCTGAACACCAGTTCTCTGGTCTGCAACGCATATTTAAATATAAGTTTTAGCATATTTGAAGTGCACATGCAAATTCTTGTGGATATAGCAGGTGCATATAAATTAATGTGAATCCCCTTTCAAAATGTAGGCGAGGGCTGTGTTATAAGAGATTTTGTATGCAAGAATTTCGGAAGAGTTAACAAAGAACCTCACTATTTTCTATAATCTGTGAAACAGTGGAAAAGTTCAAGATAACTAAAAGTAAGGTAATATCATGCCCAGATCTTAAACAAAATTACTGAGTTGATTGTAAATCTGTCAGCTTGACAAAGAAAGAAGGCTGGTTTTATTAAGGGAAAAAATGGCCAATGAGCTGAACACCATTCCAAGTGCAATTTTAGGGCTACTGAAATCTTTGGATACATAAACAGGGAATATCAAGTAGGGGAAAAGAGCCCGACATTCAGGCTCGACATTCAAGTGGCCAGTCAGGCACTGACCCCTGAATGAGTGCAGTTGGAGCACAGTGTCCAGTTCTTCTGACTGCTCCTCAGGCAGGCACCTAACAATATGGAAAGGGTTCAGAAATGAGCCAGAAAGGGTCGTTGAGGGATGTTTTTGTCATGATAAACTTAAGGAACTGACTTTAACAAGTGTGAAGTTGACAGCTCAGTTACAGTAGTTAAAGTATCTCCAGTCTAGCCAAGGAAGGTATGACAATGCAATGCCAAGGAGCTGAAACTAGCCAGAATCAAACCAGGACAAAGTTGCACTTTTTAAACAGGGAGAACAGCTATCATTAGAACAATTTCTCTAAGGTCATGGTGCATTAACATAGGAAACTGAAACATTAAGATTTTCTTTTCTACAGACTTGATCTAGTTTAAACAAAAGAATTCAGTGCAGTCTTCTACGTGGCACAGAGGTGCAATTAGATGCTCACAGTGGTTACTTTGGGCCCTTTAACTGTAACCTGCACTTTATGACTCTCCTGCCCTCCTCTAGACCGTCATGTGCTTGTAAATGCTGCTCACACAAGTGCACATGCCTGCAACTGTTACAGGAGGATGAATTGCACACTCCCTCCATGGCACTGTAACCCACATGTTTTATGCTGCAGCATTTGACTTTGGCCCAAAGAAAGAGAGAACAGCTGTTGTTTAGATTCATTAAGAGCCAAGGAGCCCGACAGAGGTCTGCTCTATGCATTGCCTGTGCGCGAGCGGATCGGTACGGCGCTACGGGAGCACAACCCAACAGCCCTTTCCAAAAGGCATGTGCCAGCACCATCTCACAACACGCTTCCCCACGCCTTCCCTTAGCAGGCACACACCATCAACATCTTCAGCACTTTCCTAGGGTTAACACAGCAAAAACCTTCACATTCTTGTTAACGAACTATTAACTTAATTAATAGAATTGATGCTGAATTAGAGTTGCATATTTGTCATTTGGACCTCTGGGTCTACCCTGACACAGCCTTTTCCTGACTGTGTCATATTTTGGGACTCAGTCAATTCTACCTGCTGGTTGTTGCCTGAAAATGTCTTGTGCAAAACAATTGACTTAATGCCTCTTGTCTGCTCTCCTCTTGGCAGAGCATGTGTCCATCTGGAGTTACAACCTCCTATGACCACCAAGCTACCTCTCATGACACAACCGATATCCTCACAGATACGCAGACTGTTTCTATCAAGTGGTGGCAGGTCCTGGGGCATTCTGGTTTTGCCTTATTCTCCCTCTTTTATTTTTTTGCAAGTATTGATCTCTTTCGGTTTATGACAGATTTTTTGCGTTGTTCTCACGAGCAAACTCTAAGGTGATGTTAACCCTGTTTCACTGGCACCGTTCTGCAATAGAAGTACTAAACATAGGCAGAAGTTGACTCTGTAGCCTTTTTTTTCAATGGGTACTTTATTATTTCAGTGATAGTTTCCAACAAATGGACTAAAGAAAATGGGAACTAAAGGGTGTTTACCTAAGCCTGCACTTTACTGCAAACTGCTAGACCCATGTCCACTTAGCTGAGACTGTGTGACTCTAAACTGTGCCTGCTGTTTCAGACAGAGCAGCAGAAGTTACCTGAAATACCAAAATCTCCTGTTTAGTTGTAGCAAGGCTGTCTCAGGGATGTGAGAACAGGGAGGACAGGGAGGTTTCTCAAACACTTCAGTGAATAATCTATGTCAAGTTTGATCTAAAGGGATAAATCTTCCCTGCACCAGCTGTGTCACCTATGGGGATAGTTAGTCTTTATGTCCTTTTGCTTTAATTGATCTGCACATTTTGTATAAGTGATAATCCTTAACAGTACTTGAATACTCACAGTTTCTTTGCAGCCATTATAAAACACATTTTCACATTTCTCTTGGATTTTCCAGTTCCCAGATTATTTCTTCTTTTTTTTTTTTTTTGGGGGGGGTGAAGAGGGGGTAAACCTTTTTCTGTAACTGCTTAAGAATCACAGTACAAGCTGAAATAAAATCCGGTGAAATTGTGAAATAAATATTGCGAATATTATGAAATAAAATCCTGCCTGTTCTGGTCCCTTCCTTTGACTGACAATAATTTTTGGAAAGAAGCTGTTCTGTCTACTCTATGCTAATACCCTTCTTTTTTTCTTCTAGGGTTTCATTCCAGCAGCAGTTCTGGCAGCTGTTGTCCACCTTTCATTTGAAATTGGATGGATTTCTGTTTTCCTCACAACATAGCATAAATATGATCTACCACTAGACTTTGTTAGACTGCATTTCTATCAAGTACCAAACCTCAGTCAGGTTAGCATTCAATCTGCAACATCACTGTTTTGGAGCTGAAAGAAAAATTTCTATAACCCTAAGGCAGAAGCTGCCAGGCCCTCCTTAGTGATGGCAGTAAGTGATGCATGGTCAGTCTCTTACCACAAATGTCTTTACCATTGATTGTTAAGGTAAAAAAAATGTAAAACCAAGGGCTGAAACCAATGACTTTGTGTTTCCATTCGTCCCTAAGATTTGCTGACCCTCTGTATTGCCCGGTTCGACCAGTTCAGTAAGACAAACTTTCCTTCATCATTCGACATCCTGGGGAAATTGTGCGACCTTCAATAGTCAGCTGAAACGGTCCCAGTGATGAAGATTCCAGCTTTTAGGCTGTATCTGCACTCCTCAGTAAAGGGGGTGGGGAGCAGTCCCTAGACCCAAGGCAAAGTGGCACAGACTGATGGATACCCACATCGCTAAGGCCAGACCTCTCTTCAGCAGGCTGGCTTCACCCAGAGCCCAGAGCATTTGGCCTGTGTCTCCTCAAGCCCCTGACAGCCCTGAGATGTCATTATTAGTTTGTGTTTCTTTTGTCAGTTTACAATACCTAAAATAATATGAGATATGTGATACAGGCAGCCCATACAGCGTGTGCACTATCAAACTAAGAAAAAAACAGAGCATGCTGACAGATCGGGCATCTGGAAACACAAAGCCTTCCAGGATGGTCTGAGAGGACTATGTAGCATGGAAGGAGCCAAACCTGGTGCACTCCGTATTGCCCTTTGGGCATGAACTGGATGAACTTCTTTCAGACTCTTAGAATCACAAAATGGTTTCAGTCAGAAAGGACCTTTAAAGATCATCTAGTTCAACCCTCCCTGCCATGGACAAGGACATCTTTTTGCTAGATCAGGTTGCTTAAAGCCCCATTGAACTTGACCTTGAACACATTGATGATGGGGTATCCACAACTTTTCTGAGCAACTTGGTCCAGTGTCTCACCACCCTCATCGTAAAAAATTTCTTCCTTATGTTCAATCTAAATCCACCCTCTTTCAGTTTAAAACTGTTGCCCCTTGTCCTATCACTACAGGCCTTGGTAAAAAGTCTCTCTCCGTCTTTCTCATAAGCCCCCATTAAGTACTGGAAGGCTACAATAAGGTCTCCCCAGAGCCTTCTCTTCTCCAGGCTGAACAATCCCAACTCTCTCAGCCTTTCTTCATAGGAGAGGTGCTCCAACCCTCTGATCATTTTTGTGGCCCTCCTCTGGACCCACTTTAACAGATCCATGTCTTTCTTGTGCTGGGGATCCCAGAACTGGATGAAGTACTCCAGGTGGAGTATCACCATCATGGAGTAGAGGGGCAGAATCACCTATCTTGACCACACTTCTTTTGATGCAGCCCAGGATATGGTTGGCTTTCTGGGCTGCAAGTGTACATTGCTGGTTGATGTTCAATTTTTCATCCACCAGGATCCTCAAGTCCTGTCTGCAAGACTGCTCTCTATCCATTCATTCCCAGTCTGTACTGGTACTGGGGATTGCTCAGACCCAGGTGCAGGACCTTGTACTTGGCCTTGTTGAACTTCATGAAGTTCACATGGGCTCACTACTCCAGCCTGTCTCTTCCCAAACACTATTTTGTAAGTAAGTGGCCAGTTGGAATGGTGGAAAGGAGAGGCAGGGTGTGTACTAGCAACAAAACGGTGTGCACCACCCATACTCTGGCTCACCCTCTGTCTTTTATATTCCTTTACCTAGAAGCATGGTCTACCTGCTGAATCTATAGAGAATGTATCTTTTGCCTCTTAATATATCAACATCTTTCCCTTACAAAATAATAATTTAAAAAAGCACCTTATTTAACTTTACAGTACCCTTAGGTCTTTTACGTGAAAGCTCTTCAGGTCCTGTGATCTATCATTTCCAAAATATATTTGAGCACGATGCAGTAGGTGCCCCCCAGGCTGACTACAGCCACTAGGATGTTCCCATCTGGTTTGCCATCTTTTCTGTAGCAGATGGAGACCAGATGTTCAAGGAATTAAATTCACTGGGACAGCTGAATAACTTCCCATGCCTTCAGAGCCCAGCACAGAGAAGCACACCACTACTGTGCCCATCAAAGCTGGGGTGAGGACAGTAGGGCTCATAATACTGTTTCTGCCCATGCCCTGGTTTGTTAGTTAGTGTCCAATTAATTTAAAACCTTAAATTTTCCCCTTGCTTTCTGATTGAGCATCTGGACACACAAGCAAGTTATCATGAGGCAGATCAAAAACCACAACAACTCTTTGAGTGCCTACTTGGCCTGGCTGAAGCTCTGATCCCACAATGCATAGGGAGTGATTTACCCAAACCCACATTTAGCATAAGACGAGGGTCTGTAGCCAGAGCATAAAAACACAGCGCTGACAGGATCCAAATGGGTACCTGGTCTTTCCCTACGATCTATTCTTATGTTGCTCTTTTGGGAAGAGTTTCGGCTCTGCTGGGGTTTTAACCAGTCTTTTGTCTGAGTCAAGGTCCTACGTTTGCCAAGCTGCTGTATTCCGTGCTGTAACCTGCTCTAGGGGCCTGACAGAGCCCTGCTCCTCTTGGGGCTTAGGACCAACTGCTCCATGTACCACATCAGGAGCTGCTGTGCAGGAGACCCACAGGCTCCCACGAGCTTGTTCCAGAGCCTTTAGATACAGGTTCCCTCTGGGAAGAGGCACAGATTTTGGATGGAGTGATTTCTGTGCGGGCGGCAGGGCAGAATAGCTGAAAGGACTCAGAAATATTCAGAAACAAAGGATGAGGTAGGTTCTGGGTGTGTCTAATAGCCATTTCTAAGCATGCCTGAAACAGGGTGAATTTCCTGTTGGGTAAATCCAGGAAGTGCAGGGCACAGTGAGGCATTTCTCAGACTCCTGGACCACATGCCCTACCCACAGAGCAGAGTGCAGCCATCCCTCCTTGCTGAAGGCACTGGGATGAGGAGTTTGAGTATGGGCACCAGAGGGAAAGATCCTCCTTTGGTCCATCCTAGAACCAATTTGATAATGGACAGGGCGCAAATGCAATAAAGTACACTTTTTCTGAAAGAAATGCTGCCAGAGCATTAACTGAATGGCATGGAGACCGGCAAAGCTTATTAGAAAGGCTCAGGGAACTTACTGTTTTAAGAGTAAAAAATAAAGTGGCCTAGGGACAGATTCTCATGTGGTTCCCCCAGGGCGACTCGTGCGTCCCTCAGTCTTACCCTGGGATTGCACCAGTGCCACCGAGATCAGCCGCTGGCAGCAGCTGAACAAGCTCCGTCTGTGCCAGTTTCCTGGTGGGAGTGATTGATTAGAGCTGGTTGAGCTTGCTCTGTCCAGAGCAGGTGTGGAGCAAATTTGCCCTGACTCAGTCAATTAACTTTATCAAAGAATCAGAATCAACAGCATGAATATGATAACAATGTGTTGCAGGCTCCACGCTTCTCACTGTGCCTGGTCTCACACCGCCGGTATGATCCTGAAGTTATCGCTAAAAATGGTGCCCAGATCTTGTGATGTGTGGGCACTTGGGTCCAGATTCATCCCATGCATGAGCAGAAGGTTAGTGCGCACACTGAAGCTACACTCCTCTGCACTGTGAGCTTCATCTGATACACAGGCATAATTATCACTGCTGAAAGCATTTAAGTCTTTGTTTTTCCTTTGGGTGGAGTGGTTTTGTTTTGGTTTTTTACTTTAGGTGAGCAATACAGAGAACCTACCCTAAGAAGCAGGGGAATCCTGAAGGAAATCATATGGTATGGTACGAAGAAGGGAGGCTAAATTTAGAAAAGCAAAACTCGGACCAAGAGATTAGATGCCCAGGTCAAATCTGATGTGTGTCATATCACACAGAACATGTGTCTCCAGGGTGACTTGGGTTTACCAGAGCCAACGTCAGTGTTGAAGCCTCCATCTCCCATCCTCCTGCCATTACACTGGGACATTCCTGCATAACTATGGCCATAACTAAGAGAGGCAGTCATGGAAAATCCTATGCCCTGGTTAGGAAGTCTAAAACAATGTGTCTCAGGGAGCATTTGGGAGTTCAAGCAAGCATCCCTCCAAGTCCGATGACTAGACTAGTATACAGTTGACCTCAGTGAATGTAACTCTCAGAAAAACTGCGTGTTATTCTTCACTAAACTCTTCATTCAGAATTATTGACAAGAAGTAGGTAACCAACTAGTACATGAAACAGGGCTTCTTTCCTGTATTAACCTGGGCTGATGCTATACATAGGTATGTATAGGGCCAGGGATATAAAAAGGCTGGCTTTCCCTGACAGTGCCTCAGCTCACAAGTCCCCAGATGCAATCTTACATGTTTTTGATCAGATGCACCTAGTCTTGCCTCTAGCGACACTGGTTTTTTTCATGCTCATTTAAACTCAAATAAATCAAACTGTTGTCCAAGCGGATGGTCAGTGAGAGGAATGGGACAATAATGAAGTAAATCAGTTTGAAATATGTTCAGATCTCCATGCAAACTTTCCTCTTCAAAGATGACTGTCACCTTGGTGGATTCAGCCTGCAGGTGCATGGAGCCCCTTGCCTCCAGCAGTCCTCTGCTGGAATAATCAAATAACTCTGCAAAGGAAACATCAGTAAGTCTCTGTGACAGCCTAAGATGGGACTAAGGATGCTAAAAGCATTTGTCAGCCCTCAAGCATTCTCTGGTCACTCAGTCTTACCCTCAGAAAGGAAGTTGTGTGTAAGTTTTGTGATACTTGGACTATTCTTGGTAACTGAGGCTGTGTTGAAAATACTCTGAAAGCCAAAGTTCCTCCCAAAACTGAACTGTAGGGTTTGGGGGTTTTTTTCCATGGATAGCATTTGGCCTCTGTCCTTGCCCTGCATTGGTTTCTGGCTGAGCTCTGGCAGTGGGTATGCTGATCCTGGGTTTGAACAAAGGACTAACTGACCTACCAGCAGAATGCAGAGCAACACCAAGGCTGATGTAAGGCACCCCCAGATGTCAGAGCTCAGTAGCTGGACCTCTCAGGAGCATGGCAGGGTCTCTGCCTCACCTGCTCATGCCTCACTGCTTTTGCTTCCCTTGCTGGCGTGGCTGCAGAGAGGTGGAGTCCTTTAGTTTGCTTGAGGAGGCCTCTGCCCACGTAGAATCAACTGCAGGACTGGGACTGTAGCTGGCAGCATCCTCCTCTCTGGATCAAAAAGCAAGTTCAAATCCCATTGCAATGGTTTGGCTCAAAAATATTGTAAGCAAGTGTCACAGCACTAATCAGAGCCAGGCACTGTTACAAGGAGCTTTCCTCTTGGTCACA
>NW_026561408.1:0-53469 GCF_028858705.1 Grus americana | reverse complement strand
TTGTCTTTTCTGGAGCTGAAATTCAATTTCTTGGACATTTATGAAAAACAATGGCAAAAAAAAAGTCTTTGTTGGAAACCAAAAACTGATTCGAAAAGAACATAAAGCCTCATGAGTCCTGCAGCTCAGTCATAAGATGCTAAAATAAGAGGACTGCCTGAGACCCCAGTATTTGAGTCCGTTTAATAGTGACCTTTAAGTGAGCACTAAGTAGGGTAAAACTATTAGAGCTCTATGAAGTTTGATTCATGTCTGAAGGATTTCAAATCAGGGGTTTTGATATTGCCATCTCAGTCAGAAACAAATTGTTGGCATTGACGTGCTTCCTGCAGCACACAGCTGGAAAGGCATTAAAAAGACTATAGAGGGCATTGAAGAAGCAAGGGGAAGCTTTTTCTTCACTTAAACTTGTCTGTGGTCAATTCACCACATAGCTGGAGTACAGTGAGACTCACTGTGTAATGTTTGATGCAAAGGTAGGAAAATGCCAGCTGTAGATGGATAAATGTGTTTGTTCTGGACTGCACTGTCAACTTGTCCAGATCAGTTCACCTTATCTTTGCATCTACATGTCAGGGAAATAACTGCTCATGATATCTCAGCAGTGCTTAGCAGGAAGGAAGTTTCAGCTTAAAACTGAGGTGCCTAATTTTAGTAGTACTAACACTACTGTTCCATTTAGATCACCTCCTGAAAAAAATATTTCTGTGAGAAACAAAAGACCGTGGGTTTTGTTGTTGTTGTTGTTGTTGGCTAACACCAAAAAAAAGTGAAAAAAGAAAAACTTTCACAGCTTTCCCATTATTAGTTCTGAGAAAACACAATAAAGCCACAGCTGGCAGGCACTTATTTTTTTCTTAGCATTTGATAATAGAATTAATTGGTAAGTGGAAAGCCTACAACCCTTTTTCTGCTGCAAGTTGCCCTCTGCTATCATTATGAATAGATGTTAAAATCCAAGCTAATTGTAATTCACTTAATAATGAAGAAATATATTTGCATCATCAATAATCAAGGCGCTTTTTTTTTTTTTTTTTGACAAGTAGTTTTAATGTGGAATGTCAATAAACTCTGGAGAAAGAGATGCTCAGGTCAGCATGAAGAGTGCAGGGTGATGGGGTAAGTTCTAATGCAGCACTCTGTCCCTGTGATTCCTTTTTCAGTGACAACGCTCCCTTTTACAGCACTTCAGCAAGCATGGAGTGGGGAGGGTGCGGGGGCAGAAGAATGTCTATCTTACAGTGTGCTACAAAGCTGAAGTTAGCAGTGCTGTGAGTGATGAACAGCAGTTCCAGTGGAGCTGTCTACAGTAGTTCAAGCCCATTACTCCATCCTCATTAGAGACATTTATCATTTAGTCACTATGCTTATGCAACAGTATTCTAATGCTGCAAAAAGTACCTCGCCAGCTCTATATTAGGGATGGGTGAATTCATTCTGATAAAATGAGAACTGTTCTTAATTTTTTCCAGACCTGTAACTGAACCAAAACCTAATGTTCATCCATCATTATTTCAGACCTGAGAGCTTGTGCTTTGCAAGCAGGGCCCTGATGTATCAGCTCAGCAAGGTCCCTGATGCAATGGTGGTGGGCATGGTATAAGAACCTGACCAGAATGGAACAGATTATTTGGGAATTTCTCCATCCCTTTCCATCTGCAAACTTCTCTCCTAGGCTTCTTGCCAGTGGTGAAACCATGGTGAGGATGTAATCTGCTGGCAGGCCAAAAGAAGCACAGTGTCAGCAATATGGATTGATAACGTATATTTAAGAATAGCCGGATCTGAAATACAACATAAACTTATACTCAGATTAATTCTGCTAAATGCTAGCCAGTAAAATACTGCACAATTTTTTTTTTTAAACCTGATTCTACCATTTTGATTCCTGTGCCATTTTTCTCACATTTCATTATTTATGAGCCATTATAATACACACGGCATTTACAAGCAGCTTTCAGTAAGTTTTTTTTGTGGTGGTACAAGAGAAGAGAATGTATCTGTAATTACAGCAAAATTCCTGTCTTTCAGTGCAAAGTTACATTGCATCTTACTGACTTATCACCCCTAAGTACAGACTTGTACACACTAAGACTGTATTTCAGGAATGAACGCTTTTCATAAATTGACCAGGTTACAGATCAGAACTTTCTAGTGTCTGATAGAAGGTAAAGGAAGAAATATGTGTTACAGCAGTAACATGGAATATAATAGAATTTTCAGTCCTTAAATATCATGTTGATTTCCAGGTTGTTTTTTTTTTCCAAAAGTGCCTAAACAAAAAGCAAACCAAACAGTCTCAGTGACTGAACGTAAATTATTTTCAGTGTTTAAACTGAAACTCTGACATTCCAGAACTTTCCCTCCAAAAAATAATCTCAAGTAATAAGCCTTCATTCTTCAGTGAATGAATATATTTCTGCCTGTTAAAATTCAAGACTGTTCACAATTTACATTTAATCATCTGCAGCCAAGGAGCAAAAATGTTACAAGAAGTTTTGAAGAGTTAAAGCAAGGACTCATGTAAGGACAATTTATCAATGACCACGGTCATAGATTCATGGTTCTCAGGGTGACCATGGCCATGGAATATCTCAGAATTCCATCTGAGCCCTCTTGAATCCTCTTTAAGAATTTTTTCAATGTTTTCAATGACAAAAAGGAGTTTTCATTACAGTCAAAAAAGCATTGAAGCTTCTCCCTCCTCTTCACCATAGGGATGTTGGAAAGAACTCTCCAGTGGGTAAGTTTTTGCTTTGTGTGGTGAGGAATATTTGATCCAGCTTCTCATAGCTAGTCTGGTGGTGTTACTAGACGAGTAGGTGCTGTCTTTAACTAACTTCCAGATTTTTCAGTTATCTGCTCCTGGCCCTCCAGGTTTTTGGATGTTTTCTTCACAAGAGTTGCTACACTTTACCAGCAGTGCTAGTCCAACTAACTGAATGCTGTCCTGGATGTTGTCTAACATGACCATGCTGGAAAGAACAGCTTAGGAAAACTGCAGGTGTAGAGTCCAGGAACGGGCTATCTAGTTTAGCTTGAGGTCATTTCAGGATTATAGTAAGTGTATACATAGGTACACACTACAGAAGAATTTGGGGTGTCTTCTGGGGAATAATCTTACATGTTGTGTCAATGAAAGTATTAGAGGGACTTTAGGATTTGTTCAATACTGTCCCAGCTTGTTTTTTAATCAATGCCATGCAGACAGATTTCTGCATGTCAATGGGAGTCCTGTTAGGGCCAGCAAGCTGAATGAATAGAATTCATTGATTCATTAGTGAAAGTCTGGAGGACAGGATAATGTCAAAAAAGCCCAAAAGACCAAAAAAGCCTCTGATGATCAGTACTGGTATTTAACCATACAGGAGGATGTTGTTGGATCTCTCAGATCTTATTTCTTGGATCATGTGTTATATGGTCTTTCTTTTCTATTGTTTCAGACAAAAGCTGATAGGGCAGATATTTCATACAAGGTCATGTCACCATGTGGTACGCTGAATGTACTCATGAAGTTAGATGCAAGTTTTCGGATCTGAGAAACGTGTCTTTAATAGCTTAAGCAGAGACTGGAGATGGCAAGAAATAAGTTCTGTATTATTTCAGTACTTATTTCCAACTTTACGGTGAAGCAACATATTTGGTATATAGAGTATTGAGTCGGCAAGGAACACAACAGGTACCATAGCTGTCGGCTAAAATTAACAAAAAATAAATTGGATCCTGGAAAGTGTGTAGTGCACCCCACTCCATTAATAAATTGTTAAACTGAAAGCTCAGATGTGCTTTCAGTAACCACTGACATTTTATCTGAAATAAGGATGAGAAATTTCACTTACTACAAAGCAAAGCATTATTAAAAAGGTTCCTTATCTATGGGACCAGAATAGGGATATTAGTAACAGTGTCTGCTTCTTTTTAAAACCCTATTAGTGTCAGGTAATATGTTTCTCCAATGGCGCTTGACATTCACTGGGCCAAAAAAACCCTGAAAATGAACTTTCCAAGGGAATTTTTTAAGTAATACACTAATAACCAGCTAAAGAAAATGTAACCTTTGATATCAGTAAAGCATACACTAGCTTCGTTCCTAAAACTGGTATCACAGGCATTAGCAATGTAATCTGTTATTTCTTTTTCTGTACATATGTTTCTGTTTTGGTCTATATGTATACATGTGTATAGCTACTAACCAAATATTCAGCTTGTGGTATTTTTTGAATTCAGTAAGGTACAAAGCTATAAGGCAGGACTATTCTAATGGCCCAAACCTAATATTTCTTTTTCTTGTATATAACGCAAGTTAAGAAACAAGGATCACAAGCTGCTGCGGTTGTATTGATAAACCTTTTTCATGACACAGTGCTTTACTTTATATAAGACACTTACAATTGTCAAGCTGTGCCTCACGGGTTGTGCCTCCGGAGCTAAAAGGCCTGAGACTGTTCAAATAGCATGGACACCAAATGGTGTGAACAGCATAGCTGGAATGCTTGTGGAAATATTTATGTTTTTAAAGGAGAGGAAAACGGCACAGACTGCAATACTGTGATTGGAAGCATGAACATGGAAAACACCATACCACATGCAATAAGCATCACGTGAGAGACAGACTGCTAAATGAAGCTGGAGCAGAGCGTGCGCTTTAGTACTGGACCAATGCTTATCCGTATTGGTTATTTGCTAGTGTGTTTGTAGGCAGGGCAGCGATTTAGTGTTCTCCTAGATGTTGTCTGGGCACAGTCTGGTGGGTAGCATGTCATGTGGACTGTGTCCCAAAGGCAAGATAGAAGTGTTTTTGTCTCTCTCTGCTCTACACATCCTTCCATCAATATCCACGTGGGCTGTGTGTGTTCAAATGCCATGCCTTCTTGCAACATGGCTTGGCATGTAGCTTTTCCTTCATTTTGTGCCAGGAAACCATCTCACTGTGATAGGCTGTAACATGGTCCTTGCTTTCTTTCAGATCCTTAAACTGAAGGAATGTACAACACACAGGAACTATGTCCTAAAACCACCTGAAGTCCCTAAGCACCGTATGATGTAGATGATACCTGGTGTGTGCCCTTTGTCCTCAAGGCCAGAAAACAGTCATAGAATCATAGAATCATAGAATCATACAATGGCATGGGTTGGAAGGGACCTTAAAGATCATCTAGTTCCAGCCCCCCTGCCATGGGCAGGGACACCCTCCACTAGACCAGGTTGCCCAAAGCCCCATCCAACCCGGCCTTGAACACTTCCAGGGAGGGGGCATCCACAACTTCTCTGGGCAACCTGTTCCAGTGCCTCACCACCCTCATAGTAAAGAATTTTTCCTTATATCTAATCTAAATCGACCCTTTTTCAGTTTAAACCCATTGCCCTTGTCCTATCACTCCATGCCCTTGTAAACAGTCCATCTCCAGCTTTCCTGTAGGTCCCTTTAGATACTGGAAAGCTGCTATAAGGTCTCCCTGGAGCCTCTCTTCAGGTTGAACAACCCCAACTCTCTCAGCCTGTCCTCATAGGAGAGGTGCTCCAGCCCTCTGATCATCTTCGTGGCCCTCCTCTGGACTCGCTCCAACAGGTCCATGTCTCTCCTGTACTGGGGCCCCCAGAGCTGGATGCAGTACTGCAGGTGGGGTGTCATGAGAGTGGAGTAGGGGGGGAGAGCACAGTAGGGGGAGAAGAGCAGAGTCGAGTCATTGGCAAACATATATTTTGCAGGGCAAGTATAGGTATAGCCAAGAAGAACAGACAGAAAACAATTCGAAAGCAGAATGTGGCAAATGTTAGAGACAGATAAAACTGAAGCCACTGTGGAGGGGCCTCTCTGAAAATGTCACCACTTGTTTTGGTGTTTGAATGCAAGTAGAAAGTCCCTGCAGCTCTTGGTTTGACCAGTTCTGAGCTGCTTTTCAGAACTATCCTTTAATATCCTAAAGTGGAGCTTAAAGGAAAAGAAATTAAATACTTAGATGAGAGTAAAAAGAAAACATTAATGAATTTATTGATTCTGATTAATGGTGGCATAAGGTTTCTGCTGAAAAGTCCTCCTGGAACTCCACAGTGAATTCCAGACAAATGTGAGAGAAATGGTCCCAGGTGATGGATCACTTGCTGAGTGGCTCAGAGCAACTTTCCTCTGCATTCATTCTTTGGATAAATGTTCCTTTTGAGAGTGCTTCTGAGGTCAAAAGTCTTTCTGGTCATGAAGGCTGTGAAAAAGAGGAAGGCTTTCACTAAAGCACTGTTTGTCACCGAGGTCCCTGTGCTGTGAAGCTTTTCATTGTTTCATGCCTTGTTCTGATGAACTGGCTTGACAGCTGAAGTTTTAGAAACATCTACCAAATACAAGAGAACAAAAAAGAATGAAAGAGTTGGGAAAATTTTTCACTGAGAACATATGGGGCAGGAAAACAGTGTAAAAACTGCTGATCTGTTGATTGGCTAGAGAGCACAAAATCTATGTCTTTAGATGATTAAAAGCTAGATTCTGATTTGGTCACCCATTCTCGGTGGTAACTCACTGTCAAAATTCTCCTACTCATTTCAGTAGAGCTATGGGAGAGCTGATGCACTGTGAGCAAGCAAGACAAAACCTCATCCTGATTCACATGCTGCAGTTAACCATGGCTGAGAAACATTTATCTCTTGAATGCGACTGTGCGCCATGCTCTCCCATTCTCTCTATGAAATGTGATGGTGCTAAATATTGACACAGACTTCAAACTTGCTGTGGAAAAAGCATCACATTTTACATGGTAAGTCTTTTTAACAGCTTCTTTTGCCCTCAGTAAAGGTTTCGGGCTCCTCACCTGCTGTCAGTGCAATATCTAACACTGGCAGTGCAATCTGAGCTTAAAGTCAGTATACTATCTAATGGAGGATCCCTCGAGGGAAATTGTATAGCCAGTATAATGCCTGTATACTGTTCTGCCTCTTGCCTTCAAGGTTATAGCTAGTATGTCCATTTCATGTTGTCCTTCTGTCATGTCAGCCTCTGGATGCATTTTTAGTTGTCTGGCGGTTATGCATCTGGCATAAATGAAAGCAAGCCCTTGTTAGTACACCAGGCTTTAACACTGCATCTGCTTCTTTACTTGCCACTTCCTGACCTTCATTTAAACAGTAAGAGAGAGTCTAGCTCTCTTGTAAAAGGGAAGATGGACAGGCTACCAGTCCCACAATTCCAGTAGTCTGTGCAGGAGGAAACTGCTACACTGAAAGCTGCCTGGATATCATAGAATCATAGACTTATAGAATGGTTTGGGTTGGAAGGGACCTTAAAGATCATCTAGTTCCAACCCCCCTGCCATGGGCAGGGACACCCTCCACTAGACCAGATTGCTCAAAGCCCCATCCAACCTGGCCTTGAACACTTCCAGGGATGGGGCAGCCACCACTTCTCTGGGCAACCTGTTCAGTGCCTCACCACCCTCACAGTGAAGAATTTCTTCCGTATATCTGATCTAAATCTACTTTCTTTCAGTTTAAAGTTATTACCCCTTGTCCTATCACTCCATGCCCTTGTAAACAGTCCCTCTCCAGCTTTTTCATGGGCCCCCTTTAGGTACTAGAAGGCTGCAATAAGGTCTCCCTGGAGCTTTCTCTTCTCCAGGCTGAACAACCCCAACTCTCTCAGCCTGTCTTCATAGGAGAGGTGCTCCAGCCCTCTGATCAGCTTCATGGCCTTCCTCTGGACTTGCTCCAACAGGTCCATGTCTGTCTGGGGGACCCCAGAGCTGGATGCAGTACTCCAGGTGGGGTCTCACAAGAGCCGAGTAGAGGGAAGAGAGGGAGAATCCCTTGACCTGCTGGTCATGCTTCTTTTGATGGAGGCCAGGATATGTTTGGCTTTCTGGGCTGCAAGCACACATTGACGGGTCATGTTGAGCTTCTCGTCCATCAACACCCCGAAGTCCTTCTCCTCAGGGCTGCTCTCAATCCATTCTCCACCCAGCCTGTAGTTGTGCTTGGATTGTCCCACCCATGTGCAGGACCTTGCATTTGGCCTTGTTGAACTTCAAGAGATTTGCATGGGCCCATCTCTCCAGCCTGTCAAGGTCCCTCTGGATGGCATCCCTTCCCTCCAGCATGTCAACTGCACCACTCAGCTTGGTGTCTTGGCAAACTCACTGAGGGTGCACTCAACCTGCTGATCCCATGAGTCCATATAGAACTAGAAGCTGTGCAAATAAAGTGCTCTCTATATTGTTCTTTATTGATTTTAAAAGGCAGATCACTCATTTTGTTTTTTTGCCAGGTTTCTAGGATAAGTACATGGTCATTACTATTTTGAGCCTAAGCAGAAAAGATCATCCTTCCCCTTCTGACTTGCCATACACACTTTATACAGTGAGTCATGTTCACAGCTTCTTTTGTCCTCAATAAGTCTCTGAAGTGCAAATTAGCTGGATGTTTTTATAAGTGACAATGAATTTTAAGACATTGATACACTTGGTGTCACCTGTGTCTGTGACAATAGTGCAGCATCCCTTCCCTTGCCACAGACAGACTTTTTCTTACATAGCTATCTCTAATCACGGTTTTCTTGTAACAGTCACCTGAAGCCAGAGACATAATGTTGCCTGTCTGATTCCAAGACAAGTTAAATAACTGTCATACATCATATGGGCTCCCCTTTGTTATCAGTGCTCTGTGGTTGGTTCTAATTAGAACAGTGAATTACTTAAGAAAGCAGAAGGAGGGAGGTGGTTCCTAGGAATGTAATTATCTACCTACTGCATGATCCTCTGAAAACTCCTGTGGCTAGGGATGTCCCAAACCTTTCTTCCTCCCTTCCAAAAGAATTTGTGTTTTCTGTACCTTTTCTCCCTTACTAGTATTTACAGAATCAGAATTTTCATGATCATTTAAGCTTTATGTAAAAGCCGATACGGAGCAATTTCAGCGCTGCCTCATTCTGAGAACAAACAACACATTGCACCTTTTGAATTCCCCCACGCATGCGGTTAGCACTGATCAAGGTTCTCAGCATATCTGTGAGACAGAGAAATACAATTATTTCCCTTTTTACAGTTAGAGAAATAATGGCACTTTGCAATTCAGTTAAGATAGCGCAACAAAAGGTCAGCAAAGGAAGCGATGCACAGGCCTTTATGCATTTATATTGATGGATGCAGACAGACACACTCTGCCTACGCTTTCACCTTTGCCTATGGTTTGCAGGTGTAGTTAATGTCCAAATTAGTATTACCAGCCTTTAATAATGCTTACCACCTGAGTACAAGGCAGTGCTAAGATTTTTGTGTAGTTACCAGATCAGAAATGTCAAGTCAGTTGGGCTGTGGTCAGAGCGAGCTGGTCTGAACTTGTTGGTGTAAAGTGCTCTGTGATACCTGGAGTCTATGCTGCAGCTAGTGGATATCACATCCTCCACTTGCAAGGGTTTCTGTACTTGCATTTTGCTAAGGTGCCCAATAAGAATTGGTATCAGGGTCCTCAGAAATGTTATCTGAAGTTTTTGCAATTTACATCGTAAAGATAGCTTACTGAGAAACATAACTGAAATAATATCAATGCTCTACCTAACTTATTATACTTCTCAATATAATCATGCTTCTAAGACTACCTAGTATAATACTGGTGTTCTTGCCTTCCGTCTCATTAACCTTTGAAAATGCCTGCTGGAGAACAGGAAAGATTCAAGCTCTGACAACTATACCTAGAAGCAGAAGCTATAGTATAGCAATGCATCACTCTTCCACAGCTCTGCAGTCCTATTGTTTTTTTCCTTGCAGCTGAAATAGGTTTTCCTTTCAAAATCTTCTCCTTTAGGTACTGGAAAGAATCCCTCAGTCTAATGCTGATAGTCTATACTCTGTCTGTGTAACACATCAGGTCATCCATCAGCACAGCCATTATTATGCCAGGTGCTTCAAAGCTTGGGAAGCTACTGCCTCTCAAAACCCATTGTGTTGCAAGCTGCTCGTAATGCACAGAGACTGTCTTCACTATACATATCAGTGGGAACTTGTTAAAAACGAAAGGCTCTACTAGAGCATGAATCTCAAAAGGTTTGGTTCAGGCAACACAAAAACGTTTTTCAGTAACTTCTTTGTTATGAAAATCAGCTAGGAAATCTCATGAGAATAGGTCTTCTCCTTATGAGAACTGCAGTATTGTCCCAGTTTTGGCCAAACTGAAAATGCCAGTAGAATGATCTTTTCTTAAAATACTTCAATAAACCAGTGACTGATTCTTATCAAAACCAGGGAGAGTAAGTCTGTGAAAACTCAAAATGCTAAACAGGGAATGAAAATGTTTGAAAATGGATAACATCACTCTGGAGCTGACTTCACAAACCTACAAAAATCCCCCATAGGCCTATCTTCAAGAAGGTTAGAACCATATGTTTCTGTGCATACACTCTTTATCTTTTCAGCTAAACCAGAAAAGAAAGAGAAAAAAATAATAAAGCCCTGCAGCTCTGTTATAGCTTTTATCATTTCAGATCTTTCCCTTAATAATTCAAAGTAAACTAATTACCTAATTAAGTTAACAGGTGTCAGTCATTCAAACATAAAGAGCTACTAGATAGACCTGAACTGGGGAATTCTTTTCCTTAAGTGTCTGCACTTAAAATTTGAAACATAATGGCATTAAAACAACTGATTGAGTTCTTTTAAAGACATTGCAGCTTAGATCCATACTGGAGGCATTCACCTGTGAGGCAATTAGGCTTTTACCTCCCATTACAGTACTTTGGCAAGCTTCCTGATGAATCCTTTATGTGTGGCCCCTCATGTCTAGAAGCCTATAGTAAAGAGTTGTACTGTTTGAAAGGAGGATGAGGAGCTGCTTGTTAAAGGAAGGAGAGAACACTGGCCTTACTGTGAGTGTAATTGTGTTGGTAATTATAGTGTGTCCATTATCTTCCTTAAAAGGACTGTATTATGCTATGATAACAGACAACAGTATTGTTGGGGCTATTGTGCATAAGGTCAAGTGATGTAAAATTATTGGATGCTCCAAAAATATGCAATGTCTATTTATTTTTTTTAAATTTTAAGATGGTTTTATCTTCTCTGTAATATGTTTTGTGCATCTCACTTTTCTCCTGCCTCTTTGCCCCCCCCCCCCCCCCCCCCCCCCCCCCCCAATAAATGCAAGTGGCTACCTGTGAGAGCTCTTCAGTTCCATAATGTCCTGAAAAGTAGGAAAACATTGTGTCTCAGCAACAAGCAGGAAGTGACTAGAAATGACAAAAGTGTCTGGGACCCACAAATGCAAATAAAACTTACTCTGCAATCTAAAGGAGGCAAACATTTTACAAGTGTCGATACTGACTTGAGACTTTCCTTTCTAGTCAAAATATTCCAGGTTTTGAATGTTTAGGGTTTCAAGGAAAAAAAAACAAACAGGGAAATCCAGCATGTTTGCTTATTTGTGATGCTCAGAGGAAAACTATTTTTTCTGATAACGGCAAACCCTAATCATGACAGTCAGTAGAAATATTAGTTATATTGACCTGTAGTTAATTTTTCTGGTGTGCCACCTACAAGTACTGAGCCCATATATTAATGCTCTCCTTAGGGTATGCAGATAGCTGCCTGTGTATATGAATATTGTTTCTGTTGCCTTGATTTCTTACTGCTGTATTTCATCCAGTGGCAGAAGCAATACCAGTACGTGTTGTGGTGGTGAAAGACGGTGATCTGAACTCAGCTTATGATATTTCAGATGGATTTGATCCAGTGTGACGTTACAACAAGCTTGAGAAGTAGGTGGGATAAAGTTGGAGGGGGAGGGCTTGACTGGGATCTGGGAGACATGTTTCTTTGAGTGCCAGTGACACAGTGCTGTGGACAAGGAGTGGTGCAAAACCAGGACTTAAGTCATGGTGTGGGCATGTGATCTAGAGCAAGGAACCGAGTTCTGGTGAGTTGTCTTCTGTCAATGTGCATATGCCTAAAATCTGTCAACTGAGAAGTTCCTAGACTTGCTAAAAAGTTGCATTAATTCTGTTACTCTGAACACCTTTGAAATATATAATAAATGGAAGTGAATATGAAGTGCTTGAGTTCAAACAACACACAAATTAATGGGAGAAATGCTCATCAGTTTACCCTCTTCAGTTCTTTCTCAGGTTCTATTGGCTGCTGATGGTGACAAATTATTGTGCTAGGTGGACCTTTAGTCTGAACTAAAATGGCCGTTCTTATTCTCTTATGTTATGATATCTTCATGTTTGGTATTATTTTTTCCAGTGTGTTTTATGTTGAGGCAGTGTGCAATAATGATATTGCAGCTAGAAAAAACATGGACAGGAATGAACAACATGAGAGCTAAAATAATTCTCCCTTCTTCCAATCTGCAATGAGAAATTTTACTTGTAGTCCAAAAGATACTTGGAAAATTGAATGAAAATCAAGCTACTTTTTTTTTCCCTCCTCCCCCCCTTAACTTTTAAAGCTGAAGTTAAAAATAAATAAATAAAAAAAATTATGTCTCGGTAACATGCAGGTGTCAGGCAGAACATGGTTCATTCATATTAGTAAAACCATTCAGCATGCGAAGTGCTTGTGTGCATGGAAAAAGGCAGGTTACAGAGAGTGGATGGATCTCTGAATAAAGAGCAAAGAGAGAAAACAGGTGCTGTTTGATGTGGACACCTACAGATAAACTTCCCAAAAACTCTGCCAACCAAAGAACTGCTTTAACAGATAAGTCATTATGCTAGTTGTCTGTCTATTTATTTATTTATTTTTAAGGAAGAATGAAATGCATACCAACCAAGCAGTCCTATAATTAGAAGTGTACCCTTTCCATTTGCTTTTCAAAAACAACATTCTCTGGCAGGAAAAACTTATTTAAAGTTAGCAAAACTATCAAAGGACATAGTGAATGAAGAGTTTAGGGCAACATTCCCCTTCATTATACACTTCACTCACCAAAGTGGTGTGGTACTCCCCAGTTTTTACCAGAGGCCCAGGCACAGGTGGGAGAGTGGGGGTCTAAGGCTGCTTTAGCCTCTGGGAATTTGAACCCATGGCTCAGGTGAGGAGGACTTGAAACACCACATCTCTGGGACTGTGGAGCAGGGATGAGAAGGTTGAAGAAGAGAGATGATAATATTTCCCCAAACAAAATGGCCTTTAGGCTGGTGCTAAGAGACCTCTTTGGCACCGTGGAACCAGGTCAATGGCATGGAGACTGATGGCAATGGCGCAAAAAAAAAAAAAACAAACCAAAAAACGTCCTCTTATTTTAAGACAGACCGTAGGATGAGGACTCTGCAAAGGCAACAGAGAGGTCTGCATGTGGCATACCCGCTCATATGGGAAGTTCTTGTTTGCTTCTGGAAGGCTCCACCGCTTGGCTGTGCAGCTGAACTACCAGATTTTTCCACAGAGACAGGACACACTATATAGCCCTCCTCCAAAGATGAAAACCATA
Organism: Grus americana; assembly: GCF_028858705.1. Classification (NCBI taxonomy): domain Eukaryota; kingdom Metazoa; phylum Chordata; class Aves; order Gruiformes; family Gruidae; genus Grus; species Grus americana. Next base: position 40,065 of record NW_026561408.1, on the reverse strand, counting down.
TATGTAATTAGGTTATAGCTTGGAGTTACGCTTGCAAATAACAAGTTTACAGTTTGCATGGAATGACTTGACTGATGAAGACCTCGTAAAGGTGGTATTGCTAAGTTGTCTGCTAATATGTATTTTTACAGAGGGCTTAATTATGCACTAGTATAGAGGCACCGTATAGGTTAATATTTAGTGTACTGTGCTACTTATTTATTAATTTATTTTACTTAAATATTTGAATAGGGTATCTATAATTCCTCAAAGGATCTTCATACACCACTTATTCTCTCATCTATGAATATACTCCACGCATTTACAGAGTAGCAACAGTAACAGTCCTAAATGTTTCCTATATATATATGTTCTATGAGCTTTTTTTTTTTTCTTTGAAGAAATACGTAACTGTTTTCCTCAATTAATTTAACCTTGAAAAAAAAGAAACATCTCTTGGCCTGAAAAACATAACAAGCTAAAACTATTTTATTTTATGTTTGTATGCAATAGGATCCTATTAGCTGATGAGAAGTGAACTGTTCCAAATATAATAACGAGTGGAAAAATGTTTAACTAGGTTCAGGATCTTGAAATACAACTAACTTCACCTAAGCAAAATAAATGCAGTTGTCAGGTAAGTGCTGCAAACACCATGCATTTTTCAACAGAACAAAACCAGAAATGCAGATTCATACAGGGATGGTTTGCAGTATATTTATGGTGGATGTCAGTTTTTCATCTCTGGTATGCAGTTTAAACTGCATTTCACTGTAAAATGTCACTACCCTGGCTGCTCTGGGAATCCAGCAATATTATGAAGGTAGTAAATAAGAACCAAGAGAGAATCCAGCATAGGTACTATATCAGCACAAGCACAAGGTGGTATGGTTTGAACTGGCTGAAATGAGGCTTTCTTATGTAAGGCTACAAAATTCTTTGGATCTGTAATATTTTTTTCTCTTCTGAAAATGAAGAAAAAGAAGACAGAATAAGTGTCTGAAATTTCTCTGGAAATTAAATGCTGAATATATCATTCATAGTTGACCAAATCACTTTTTAAAAGTAATTTGGAAGTAAAAAAATAATTTTCCTATTAAAAAATGCCAATTTTGCTTTCAGAATTATATTTGTCAGAATTGGCATGTCACATTGAAATGTTTGACTTATCAATAAATTACAGATTTTTCATGTGCAATAATCTATTGTATGATTTTTAACCAGATGTAACTGAAACTGCAGAACAAAATGTCCCTGTGATTAGAAACACAATGATATCACTGCACTCTCCACAAGCACTCATACCTGATAAAACTCTTTTGAAATCAGTTGCAGAATTCTCATTGACTTTAATGGGTGAGAATGTAAATCAGTGGATTACATAAAAAGCTACATTTTCTGCAGTTCTTGAGTGTTCAGGTGTCTCTTTATATCTTACAAGAGATGCACTGCTGAAGTCTGGTCAGCAGTCACACAATCCTTTGTTTGGTTGTTCATTAAGATACTATGTAAAAAAAATACACATATTTTAGCAGCAGACATCTGCTAGAAAAGGCAATAAGGGTAGAGGGACCATAGGATTAGATAGTCATCAGCCCTGTCTCTCTCATTCCCAAATTTAATGCCAATTCTGCTCTTGTTACTGTGCAAGATTGCTGCCGGACTTTAGGTTGTGGGCTACCTACGCCAAATTCAGGATACCTATTTAAAAGTGTTTGTTGAAGGTTACCTTTTGTCAGATGAACTGGGCTGGTTGTGTTGTGTGACTCAGCTGGGGGGAGCTGCATCTGCCACTGACCATCAGACCTTGTGTCTACACCAGTTTTAATAAGAGCAAAACCCGTACACCCTGTGCACTGGGATTTATGGAAATAAAACCAGTAAGCACTGTGATCCATGTGGGATTCCTTCTTTTCACCCTGCCCCAAGACATCAGTACTCAATGCTGGATCATTTCTCAAGGCTGAAATTTTCCATCTTTACCTCCGTGTCAAAAGAAGTCATTACAATGGTGCTGGCACAAAAACCTCTGAATCCAGTGCTGAATTTGCAGACCAGCTGGCAAAGGAAATGCCTTGAGCCTGAAAAATTAATGATTTTGTAGGCTGTATTATATCAAAGGATGCTTGAAAGGACTGCGTATTTTTACCTCTCTTGCTAATCTTTAGAGAGGCAAGTTTAAGGTTGTACTAAAATCTCACACGCCTATGGGAAAAGGTAGCAGATACTTGTATTATCTCACTCATGAACAACAAACATAACAGCAGTTTGTGCTCAGAAATGCTAGAGTGAGTAGTTTAAAATACAAATGAGACTAATGGGTTGCATCTAATAAACGGGGCTGATAGGGAAAAACTCACCTGTGCGTTTCAGCACAGCTTTCTGCCAGCACAGGGCTCACAGCAAGCCACCTAACACCCACCTTTCTGCCAGGGCCGCGAGGGCACCACCAGCACTGACTGTCCCTGACCACCCCCGGGGCTCCCCCCGCCCTTCCCATGGCCCAGCACCCCATCTCAGCCCCCTGGGGCCATCAGCCCCTGCCCCAGCAATGCTGCGGCTGGGCTGGTCTCCAGCTCCCCACAGCCCTGCATCACCAGGCCAAGGGCCCCACTGAGCCGGGCCCACAGCCCGGCCCAGCCTCACCTGTCCCCATGGAGGTGCACAGCAGCTGGGCCTGGGGCTGCCCCTGTGCCCCTCGGCTGCCCTGCGCCTGCCTGGGGGTGGGACAGGCCCTGGCTGCCAAGCCCTGCCCTGACAGACCCCCATGGGGAGCCCCTGGCCCACATGCTGTCCTGACAGCTTCCTTTAGTCTCACAGCTTTTTGGAAACCTTAAATGATGTGCTGCTCTCCTGTGCTGCTTTAAACTCCTTTTGCAAATATCCTGGCTTTTTGAAGTTGGTTTTTTTGGTGAACTGCAGCACTGAAAGCCCAGATAATTATGTTATCCAAAAGAAAACAGGACTGATATGAGACTGAATCCTCCTTTGTGCATTAACTTGTGTTAGAGCTATGCTATTATTACACGACAGAGATACGATCTAATAGATCAGGGCATTTATTGGATGCCAGCTGCTGGTTTTGCCTTCCTGGCTGCTACCTCACTTCCCTGAAGCTTAGTTCTGTGTCCTGGAACACCAAGGATATTATTTCCATGCACTTCTTTCTACCTTTCTCAGTTCTGTGGATGTAAAAAGTTAAACTTGGGAAACAAAGCAGGCGTGCATTAAGAACAGGGTAACTTTTCTGTAAACTGCTGAAATAGTAACTAAGACCTTCCTGCACTTTTAGACCAAAGTAGCTTGCAAAACAAAGAAAATGTGTACTTAACAGATAGAACTAAGACACAGATATGAAATACCATTTCTCACTCCACACTAAGTAGGCAATAAAGCCAAGAATATAACCTGTATTTTCTAACTTCTGGACTAGTCCTTTCCATCAATAGTTCTTTAAGCCATTTCTATCATGCGCCGTGTTTCTCTACCTTCCACTCGCTGTGCCACTCAGAGTCCCAGGTGGGTGGCAAATCATCCTAGAATTCTTTCATTAAGAAAATAGAGCTCCCAGCACATTGTTTTCTCAATTCAGAAGAATAAAGGAATCTTTGCTGTACACTACAGACACACATTGTTCTTCCCAAATTGATCTTTCTTAAAAAAGCTCTGTTTGTTACTATGCTGCATTTCACATGTAAATATATTGTATTCCTTTTACTTGTTCGTAGTTTAATTGGAGAACAGCAGGTGATCAAAATCACAGTAGTAGGAAAGGTATATTTCTGTAGAACAGATGAGACTGCCATTTAAATCCATACAGGGGTGCTTTTAGCTTTCTCTATTAAACAGACTTGCAACTCGCAAATCCCATTGCTATAAAACCAAAGCAGAGCCTTACCCTTCTTTATGAGTTTCCCGCAACCACGCACAGTTGAAGAGAAATCTTAGGCCAGTTTGCTGTCTTGTTTCTTTGCACTTGGTCTGCTTTTTTATTTATTTTTTTTCCCCCAAACAATGCCATATAACAAGAAAGCATATAAAGCTAAAGGGAAAACATCAGTTTTCCTTTTGCTAAATAATTCTTCTTTTTAAATTTGTTATCAGTAATAGCACACAATTGTTGTCCAGGTTTAAAGAAACAGATAAAAAATGCAATATAAGTAGAATAATCAAGTAACATACACAAATTGAGTAAGACATTTAAGCATAGAAATGTTTTTTAATTAAATAAGAAGTCTATTTTTACAAGCTGGTTATGTTTTAGACATATCTTTATAACCATGTAATAGTTTCTTCTGAATAATTGCCTGTGATTTATCTTTCTGGAGTCCAAATCTTCATCCTTTTAAGTCTCTATAAGCACACAAACTAGCGATATGATCTCTTTCTGGCAAATCATGAACCAGGCCTGGAAAACCAAGTAGGGATGAATAAAGATGGCAAAAGTAGAGAACACAGTAAAAGATGCAGTTTCCTTTGTTCTGCTTTTTTGTACATTCTCACTTTGTTAGGATTTTCCATTCCTTTTTAAAATATATATCCACACATTTATCAGATGTGCACCTATTGCATGACTTTTCAACCTTTAAAATATATATTAATACTGGAAATTCCTAACAAACTGCCAGAGACTGTCAGGAAGCAGATGATCCCAGTATTAATTGCTACTAACGAATACCATAAGTTGGAAGTCCTGCAGCACACAATTGTTTAAATATGAGACATCTTTCATCTAATACCTTTACAGGCAGAAGTCTGGATAAACTTACATGTCTGTCTTGCCTTGTAGGTCAGCCTATTTGTATTCTGACTGAGCAAAAGAGGAATGAATGTTGGTCATTGCCACATATATTTTTTGTTTTTTCCTAAAAATCAGTAATCAGGGAAAGCTCTATCTTCAACCATTGTAAGTAAACCTTAGCCCTGAACAAGGATTATATTTACGTCAGCATTGTCCAGATGCTTTATTAGCATGATTAAATCAGTGTGGTGGATTTCCCTAAGTTAGCTGTAGTGCTGTGAAACACAACTACTTCCAGCTAAAGCATGTTTAGCTTTCATGGCTTACATCATTGCTGCAACAGATTACAGAGAGAACTAGTTTTTGTACTGTCAGTTTGAATTAGTAAGCAAGAGTGTTTTCTTTACCTTTGTAGTACTTTCTGGGAAAAACTTATACATGCCATTGCTCTGGAGTGTAGATTTAAGGAGCTGGTATTCAGAGCAGCTTGGGTTCATTACCCTGTGCTTATGAATGTGTTTTAAGTGTGACTATCTATGATACATTAACATTGGAACATATTATTTTTATATCATATTTGACTGAGAAATAGAGGTTTCAAGGACATTATATTCCTGCAAGGTCCATGAGAACAGGCAATCTGAAAGAGGACAAAGAAAGAGCTAAATAATCTGTATAGGAGAGGAACACCAGAAGTCAGACTTCATAAATTGTGGATAACTGCTTTTCGGACTATCTTGTCCACGGTTGGGTTGGAGGCTGGATGTGAATTCTTATCTGATGTGGCCGTTAGTATTTATTTATAATTTCTGCTTTGTATTAACCTAAATTCATTTAGTGACATCTGGAATATCATTAAGAAGCTGATGCATTTTAGATTCAGTAAATGTTTCCTAATTTTATTTGTCTGTGTCTGAAAAAGAAAAATTGGATCTTTTTCCTCCATTTACCTGTTTACGTATACATTTTCTGTAGAAGAGTTTCTATTTCCCAAACATAAAACATTTGTATATAAATTGAGGGCTTATTTAATATTAATCATAATGAATCACAATCTCTTTTAGTTGTTTTTGGAGGTATCTGCAGCTGAAAATATCCCTTGGAATAATGGGCTGACAGGAACCTCATGGAGTTCAACAAGAAGTGCAAAGTCCTGCAGCCGGGGAGGGGTAACCCAATGCACCATTATAGGCTGGGGGCCAACCGACTGGAAAGCAGCAAAGCAGAAAAGGATCTGGAGGTCCTGGTAGACACCAAGTTGAACATGAACCAGAATGCCAACTTTGATGTCTCATATTGCATTAGGAGGAGTGATTAGGAGGGACGTGAGTGATCCTTGCCCTTTATTCAGTGCTGGTGAGGCCACGCCTGGAATGCTGTGTCCAGTTCTGGGCTCCTCAGTAGAAGGGAAACATGGGCATACTGGAGGGAGTCTCATGAAGGGCCACAAAGATGATGAAGGGACTGGAACATCTCTCCTATGGGGAAAACCTGAGAGAGCTGGGACTGGTCAGCCTGGAGAAGAGAAGGCTTGGGGGATCTCATCAATGTATGTAAATACTTGAAGGGAGGGTGCAAAGAGGATGGAGCCAGGCTCTTTTCAGTGGTGCCCAGTGGGAGGACCGGAGGCAATGGACACAAACTGAAATGCAGGAGGTGCTGTCCGAACATCAGGAAACACTTTGTTATTGTGAGGGTGACCAGGGACTGGTACAGGTTGGCCAGAGAGGTTGTAGAGTCTCCCTTCTTAGAGATATTCAAAAGCCATCTGGACATGGTCCTGGGCAGCTGGCTTTAGGTGGCCCTGCCTGAGGAGGGAGGTTGGACCAGATGACCTCCAGAGGTTCCTTCCAACCTCAAACATTTTGTGATTTTGACAGCAGTCAAATTTTTGTCTCATCAGCCTTACTGATGTAGAGAACCAATGTGATTGAAATCTCTTTGAGCCTTTTAATCTGTGGACTCCAGATTTTCACAGAATCATAGAAGGTTGGAAGTGACCTCTGGAGAGTGTCGAGTATAACACCTTTGTTCAATGCAAGCTCAACTAGGGCAGGTTGCTCAGGGCTGTGCCCAGATGGGTTTTGAGTATCTCCAAGGATGGAGACTCCACAGTCTCACTAGTCAACCTGTTCCAGTGTTTGGAGAGCATCACTGTAGATGATTTTTTGTACATTTAAATGGAATTTTATTGCCTTTCAGTTTGTGCCAATTCCCTCTTGACCTTTCACTGGGCACCAATGAGAATTCTTTGGCTCTGTCTTCTTTACTCCCCACCCATCGGGTACTTACACCTATTGATAAGATTCCTATGAGCCTTTTCTTCTCCAAGTTGAACAGATGCAGTCAGATGGTCCAGTCCTTTCATCATTTCATTGTCCTTTGCTGGATTTGCACAAGTACGTCCATGTCTCCATTGTACTGGGGGCTCAGAATAAGACAATTCATATTACAAAATTCCTTTGGATGATAGCATGATGTTACAAACTAAATCCTGGGTGTTTTAATTTGCAGATGATAGTTCAAGACAGTAGATGTATCAATAAAAGATACTGCAATTCTCTGTCAGAAACAAAAGATTTCTGAAAAGAATACTGGCATTTCTATTCTATTCTATTCTTAGAATAATAAATCTATCAAAAATCCTTGAAATGGAGGTCTCTTTACATCCCTTTTTTTTTTTTTTTTTTTTAAATAGAAATCAAGATAGCTTTTTTTAGAAGCTTCTTGTTAATTTTGGAAACAATTGAAGAAAAAGATTTCAGGCCTCATTAAAGAATACTGATTATTTTTATATCTCTAGATCTTTTCCTAATTCAGCTTTATTTCATTCTTTAATAATGACTAGGGATCAGAAAGTAATAAGGAACAGATATTTCAGATTATGTATCAAAACACTAGCCTAACCTGTTATAACAAGGAGAGAAAGCTAAATATCTTTCTGGACAATCATATAGTTAGAAAAACTGTTGGAACAATGTAGGGCTTGATTCAACTTTTTTTTTTTCCCATTAAGCAACATTTTCCTTCTAAACTACACAGTTTTTTGCCCACAGTTTTCCTTATAAATCTTCAGAATTCCAGTATCAGTACAGAATTTCCATGTTGTGCTCACGGATTGATCTGGGGTTAAAACTGCATTGAAAGGAGTTGGAGCAGAGCACAATCATATTTTAAACATTTATGTGCTATATGAAATATTTCCTATGTTGAATATGAACTTAAGTTTGATCTCATTGTTCCTGAGGAGGTATACTATGAACATTTGTAAAGTATCTGAACAAATGCCACTTAGAACTCATGAGATAATGAATGTACTTAAAAGCTTGAATTACAGAAATAGAACTGCACTTAGTACCTGGAACTATGAAAATGGCAAAGCATGCTAAGTTTAACATAGCATTGCCACAGAAGTGTTACGGAGTGGTAGGAGCCAGCCTCTCTTTGTCTTCTCTGTACCTTCAGTGCTGTTAGCATTCCTGTCTAAAAAGATTTATTTAATTTACTTGGTGGGTGTTGGATTGGGCCATGAAGGAGGTAAAGTCAAGGCTTCTGGAGTACAACCATTAGCAGGATGCTCATAAATAATTTAGTCAGCATAATAATATTGGATCCCACATCATGCAAACAGGCTAGGAGGTTTTCGGAAACCTCAGTCATCTGCACTATCTCACAGGAGTCAGTGGGACTACTCACAACTCGTCTGCTTGTGCAAGTGCAGGTTGCTGTCTGTGCTTCCTTTTTCTGCTCCTGTATCTCAGATTGTAGAAACCACTTTCCTGCAGCTGAGACATGCTAGGGAATTGCTTTGGATACCAAAACAAAGGTTTACTGGAGTCTTACTGTTGCACTTAATTTTCCCTTTCTCTTCTAGCAGGAGTGGCAGCACATAGCAGGGCCCCTGTGGAGGTCACTGAGGAAGCGGTGCTGAGAATCCGCTCCCTGGACAGACAAAGGCAAGGCTTGCCTGTCACCACAGAGTTGTAAAGTGTATGAAAGGTATGTTCAGTGTGGTGGTAGAAAGATGGGGAGAAATGTTATTCACAGTTTTTATCTTTCATGTAAGTGTTTTCCTGTTCTTTTAACTTTTACTTGAGGTCAAGGACATTTTTCTACCATACCTTGCTTTTTTCCCTGTAAAAAAAGTAAAAGAGAACTTTCATTGTAATCAACATTTTTTTCTTTACAGCTCTCAGTGAGGTGTTGTTATTTTGCAGGTGCAGAACTGGGGAGTGGAAGAGCTGGGTGAGTTGTTCCTGGCCACCTACTTGTTCATGAAGGAATCAAATCCAACTATTTTGTGTATTACTGCAGGGCAGTAATAAAGACTATGAAATAGTCTTTAAGGACATTTCTGGTCATACCATACTTCCGTTAGTCACTTGACAGGTAGATTCTGACAGAGTTCTTGGAAAACCTGACATAAGATTTTATACAAAATTCAGAAACTATGAATTATCTCAGTGTGGGGCTGAGGAATGTAGGAAACTATATGCTTTCTTTTATTGCTTTCCTCTTGCTACTGAGTTCATCCATCACCTGGTAGTATCTCCCATCCATTCCCATTTACTATCTACATGGTCCAGAGTAAAACAAAACAGTCAGTAGTGCTTGCAAAGTCATATTGAAATGGGGGCCTGGGGAACAGGTTAAGCAGCCCAGGGCATATGTCTTGCTAAATACTATGCTTACTCTGTAACTTCCCCTTTAATTTATCTTCCCTAATTTATTGCACATTCTTCTTTTACACTGTTTCTCAATTCCTTAGTAGTCTAAATATTTCATAGTAGAGAATGGAACTGTGGATGGAAACAAATCTGCAAATTAGGTGTGGTCTAATCCTCTCAACTCTTAATTGCTGGTGAAGGATTGGACAATCTTTTCTGTTCTGTCTCTTGCGTGCCTACATAAAGAACGGGCTGACAGGAGGTGTGTACCACTCCTTTCATTTTTTGTGTGGTTCCTCTAATAAGCAGATACGCAAAATGCATCTTTTGGATTGACATGTGTGGAGCTGAAATTTTGTAGGAAGAGTGGGACCTCTTTATTTCATTTGCATATATTTACCCTTGGAACAGAAGTCATTTATATGGATTTCCAGGAGGACTGTATAGGTTAGCCAAAGACCATCTTTCAAAGGCAACTCTCATAAAATATGCATGCAAAACATGCCTGTGCTGTCACAAGCAGGTAATTTCACATGCAAAAATATGCTGTTGTAGACTATGAAAAACAAGCTGTCATTCATACAAGTAGTGTGCAGTTAATATTTACAGATTCGGCTAGGAACAGAGACCTGCAGGAGACTATATGGGTCATCAGGTCCAGTTGCCATAAGTGCAGTCAATAGATGTGTAGTCCAGATGACTTCATAAGACATCTATTTGATGCACTCAGCATGACACAGAACTGGTAACCTTTGGGACATAATATCAAATGATATAAAAGGCTGTGATGGGCCACTTGTAAAGGAGAAGGTGAGACCAAGGATATCACCAGTGTCCTAGATTCTTCCACTGTGGTTCCATCAATAGCCATATATGGTCCTAGAAAGCTCACTTTCCATCAACAGGCTGTCAAATTTACAGATTCACAGATAGTCCAATCCCCCTGCTAGAGCAGGATCACTTAGAGCATATTGCACAAGATGGCGTCCAGGTGGGTTTTGAATATCTCCAGAGAAGGAGATTGCGCAACCTCTCTGGGCAGCCTGTACCAGAGATTGGTCACTCTCAAAGTGAAGATGTTTTTCCTCGCATGCAGATGGAACTTCCTGTGTTCCAGTTTGTGCCCATTGCCCCTTGTCCTGTCACTGGGCACCATTGAGAAGAGTCTGCCCCCTTCCTCTTGACATCCACCCTTTAGGGATTTATAAGCATTGATAAGATCCCCTCTCAATCTTCTCCAGGCTAAACAGACCCAGCTCTCTCAGCCTTTCATCCTAAGAGAGATGTTCAAGTCCCTTGATCATCTTTGTAGCCCTCTGCTGGACTCTCTCCAGTAATTCCCTGTCTTTCTTGAACTGGGGAGCCCAGAACTGGACACAGTACTCCAGATGTGACCTCACCAAGGCAGAGTAGAGGGGGAGGATAACCTCACTTGACCTGCTGGCCACGGTCTTCCTAATACACCCCAGGATACCATTGGCTGCCTTGGCCACAAGGGCACATTGCTGGCTCATAGATAATTTGTTGTTCACCAGGACTCCCAGGTTGTTTCCTGCAGTGCTGCTTCCCAGCAGGTCAACCCCTAACCAACACCCTGTACTGGTGCTTAGGGTTGTTCTTCCCTCGGTGCAGGACCCTACGCTTGCCCTTGTTGAATTTCATTAGGTTCCTCTCCGCCCAGCTCTCCAGCCTGTCCAGGTCTCACTGAATGGCAGCGCAGCCTTCTGGTGTGTCGGCCACTCCTCCCAGCTTGGTATCATCAGCGAATTTGCTGAGGGTATGCTCTGTCCCCTCATCCAGGTCATTGATGAATATGTTGAATAGGACCGGACCAAGCACTGACCCTTGGGGCACACCACTAGATACCGACCTCCAACTAGACTCTGTGCCGCTTATCACAACCCTCTAAGCCCTGCCATTCAGCCTGTTCTCAATCCACCTCACTGTCTACTCATCCAACCCACACTTCCTAAGCTTGCTAATGAGGATGTTATGAAAGACAATATCAAAAGCCTTGCTGAAGTCAAGGTATACAACATCCACTGCTCTCCCTTCATCCACCCAGCTGGTCACGCCATCATAGAAAGCTATCAGATTTCCTTCCTTGGAGATTCAAAACTGGTCAGTTTGGTCTGGCTGTGAACAGGACATTGGACTAGATGACCTCAAGAGGTCTCTTCCAATCTAAACTGCTTTTATTACACTATGGTTCTGTTCTTGTTCTCAACTGCAGAACTTCTGTCTGAACTGAAGCGCTCCCATGCTTTTGTATTAACTTGCTGTGAGCCAAGAATTATCTCAACTGTTGACATCCTTGATTAGTTTGGGATTCCCTTTGTTTCTGATTTTTGAGCCTTATTCTAAGACACACAGTTGGGAGCAAGATAAATGAGCACAGAACAAGAATGAATGTTAATGTTTTCATTAGGTCATGAAAAAAGGCACTTCTGACTTACTATGTATTAAATTAAACACATCAGCCTGGCTCTGGGGGAATATGAAGAAAATGCACAGAGGAAAGTCCTGAGGGAGGGATGAGCTCTCTGTACCTTATGAGATGTGACGCTGTAATACTGTATATTGCTGAATTTTGGGGGGAACATCTTCAGGATTGTGAACTTGATATCTGTTCTGTTTGCTCAAAGGACAACATGCACACACTAGATGGGAAATATGGTTGTAGGGGAGCTTGAAATCAGTTTCAACTTTCATTTGAGGTCAATGGTAAAAGTTGTTTGAATTTAGTAGAGCTGGATTAGGCACTTAGCTGTGGAATTCATCAGGGACGTTTTCTTGCCCTTGTGTAAGCCTGGAAGAGATCTGGTCAGTTAAACCCGACACAATGCTCTAAAGAATGATCCCATTCGTCAGAAGAGTGGACAAGTCCTCTCCATCAGCGAACATTTGTGCTGATCGTGTAATTCCAACTGAGCTCAGCAGAAAAAGCAAGCACCCACATCTAGCTGATTTAATTTGGTAGAGCATAATTAATTAAAGTAGTATCTGTGATCTGTTAATTAAAAGAATGAAATCTGAAATTAGATTTTTGGTAAAACAGAAAATGTGGACTTGGCAAAAGTTTTGAAACTCACATAAGGCTTCTGATAAATTCGCATTGGATATGCAGTTATTTGGGGGGTGGGGTAGAGGTTAAAAGAGGGTCTTTTATCTCTCCCACAAAACCATCTGTGAGCCTTTTTTTATCTGACAGGCAGTAGAAGAGGAGGAGATGTGTAGGAAAAATTAAATGTTCACATTGTTCAGGAAGAAGAAAGGCATGTGTCTTAGAAGCTCTCTTATCCAAACTTCTGCTTTCCTAAAAGCCTTATAAGCTCTATTTAGGTCGTGTCCTCTGAAGTGCATCATTTGCCTTAAGGAACTTTTTTAGCAGAGATCTCGGCGTGTCCAATTACAGTCTGAGGGCCTGATCCAAATATCACTGAAGTCAGTATCTTCACATTCCATCTCAGTGATTGTAAATGAGGGGGTGGAGGTCTACTGTGAAAAATATTCTCCCATTTCAGGCACATGTAACTAAAAAAAATTCCTGATATGTAAACAAGCGTTAGCAACATATAGAGAAGATAATGTTGAAATACAAAGCACCACTCAACATGTTAAATCCAGCATTTTTCCAGAGAATTTGTCACATTACTTAGATCTTTTTTAGAAGTCCTTAGACATCTATTTGTTGTGTGTATCTAGCTATTCAGAATCCTGGGATTGGTGATTTTTCAAAGTAAAACCCCGTGAAAAGTTAAATCCGTGCCATATGATATGGTAGTAGATGACAAAATTATACATACATGCAAATACTGTTTACATATGTAAGATATAGATTCATGTATGTAAGATGATACATTATTATATGTGAAAGATAAAAAGCTGAATATTCTACTCCAGTAACAGTCAATGTTTTTATGTTAGCAACATTCAATGTTGTTCCATTAGGCAGGCAGTACAGGAAATGAAAGGGGAAAAAAGTGGGGACAACATTCAGTATCAGTAGCTATTTAACGAGAATATCTTTAGAAGATTTATACCACTGAGTCTTAGAGTATTTTTATAACTTCATCATATGTCTCTGTCAGAGTGGCAGAAAAGAAAGAGCATGTTAAATGTTTTTTACAAATATTGTAAAGTATTTCAGAATATCCTGTTGGCTTTATTTGCCCAAGCAGTTGTCTTTCTTGCAGCCAGTCTGCATAGTAGTAAGTGTTATTACATCAAGCAGGGCTTTGACCCAGCATCCAAATAACTCAATACTTGAAAACCAAACAAGTGAAAAAGAAAACAATTGTCTGAGTTCAACACATGCGTACACACAGACACAATATATTTCTTTATCATAGCATGTACTCTCACTAGTCTTACATGCAAGACTAACAGATATTCTCTGTGTGTTTGCATACTTGAGCACAAACACAATGGACACACTATAAGGACAATGTGTCTAAAAGCTGGAAATATTTCTGCGTACTGTTCCTGTAGAAACCAAAACATTTTCTTCAGTATCTTAGAGTTCAGGTAAGTTCAAATAAAGAAATACTTTAATCTGCCTATACAATTTCAACAACATATGTGGTCGTCTTTATTTTAGATTTTACGGAAGAAATATTTTTCATCATATGTTGTAGATAAGTGGATGTGGAAAAATTTCAGGTTTTGTCTTTATGTTTAAATCTGATGACAACGGATCTATAAATTGGCAATTATTGATACTAATAAATAATTGATAGATCCTTGTTATTTAATAGGGTTTTTTGTTAGGAATAAGATTAATCAGGTATTTCCAACCTGAGATGTAGGTCAGAAGATACTAATGAATAATATTTTTTTTTTTAGGTTTTATAGCCTGGAAATGTTCTCAATATATAGAAGAAAATTATTTTTCTCTAAGTATTAAAAAAAATCACACTTTTAAATTGATTTCCATAAATTCAATTTTATGATTAAGAAAAACATTATCTCTAATTAAAGTAGATGAAAGCTGCTTAGCATTATCCAGTTCCTAATTTAAATCCTTGTGTTTTCCACCTACTGTTTGAAGAGTCTCTCTGGTTAAAATTTGTTCTTTCAGTCTGAAAATATGTGGCATATGACACAAACCTCTAGTTTATGAACAATCATGGTTTCTAGTGCCTTAATAATCTGCAGATATTGTGTAGTGACACTTCTCATGATCAGATGAATTGCAATGTCTCCTGAGATGAATGACATCATATTCTGAGGGGAGAGCAGGCCGAAGGGCTGTCAGGGCCAAGTTTGTCTCTGTTACCTGCACCCTGGGCACCAGAAGCACCAGGAGCATGCCTCAGACACAAATCCAGATGTGGTCAGGGATCTGCAGGCCTTTAGCTACATCAATAGGAGCAAATAAAACAGGCCAGGGCCTTTTCTTTGGTCCTATGGTCAAATGGCATGGTGTCCCTATGGCCGAAGTGTCTAGCCCACAGCAGGGTGGCCTCACCCTGACTGCCAGTAGATCCTTGCATATCCTCTTTCCTCAGCTGGGCCTGGTCTTTGCCACACAGTAGACAAAAACTGTAGAGAGGAACACATCAGGGCTTGTCTACATTGTCCCGTCCTAGTCTATCAGTATAAGCCAAGCCTTTTTTTAACAACGTACTACTTTCCTGAGGTTTCCTGCTTTTATATAATTAGGAAATAAAATCTAATCCAGCAGAAACAATCGCTTCAAAATGGTCAAGTAAGATCTTCCAAAGCTCTTCAAAATGATCTCACTTGTTCCACCACTTACTGAAGGCTGCCACACAACTCACCAGTGTCTGGCCAGTGGTGGTCTCAAGGGAACCAGTGCAAAGAGGTGGATTTGCAGAAGGATCCTTTGTAGGGTCAGCGAGGCTGAAGGGTTGTTGCCATTCCTTTTCAACAGTCCACAGCCACAATCTCAGTTCCTCTGCAAAGCTCACAGCCTCAACCAAAGTCATATATGATGTTTTTAATTACCAATACAGTTGCAACATTTTAAAGAAGCTGTTTTCTCCTGTCTCTGCCCTTAAATGGAGGTAAGCATACAGCCACAAAGGACAGACTCGTGACTGAGTAAGCTCATAGCTTACTCAGTGACCTTGTATTTTTTTTTTTTTTTTTTGCATTTCCTTTTCATAACTTGTGAAATCATTCTGTGGTCCTAATTTGTTCTTAGCCTGGGCAAAGTTAACCAAAATAGTAGGTATTCTAGAAAAACTTATGGCACAGAACTGTATATGTGGGTGAAGCAGGATGCAGCATGAGGCAAAAGTTTCTTTTCCCTGAGAATGACTTATTTATTTATGGAGGTCTTTCATTTATGGACAACATTACCACCACCAAAGAAGAACAAAAATAAATCCTTGCCATTTTCTGCAACTGGGTGCTAGAGAGTAAGTGGTGAAAATAACACTATTCTATAAAGACTAATGCTGGTTTTGGTTTGGTGGAGGCTTTTCTGATGAAATGTGATGGACAACAGGTAAAATGGAATAATTAGAGCTGATACACACGTCATCTCATAGCAAATACTTGAAAGATATTATAAAACAACTCCAGACTAGAGGAATGTCTAGAAACCAAAACTGGGATCCATCTTTGTGTTGGGTTTTGTGTGGCAAGGTTTTGGTAGCGGGAGGGGCTACAGGGGTGGCTTCTGTGAGAAGCTGCTAGAAGCTTCCCCTGTGTCTGATGGAGCCAATGCCAGCCGGCTCCAAGATGGATCCGCCCCTGGCCAAGGCCAAGCCAATCAGCGCCTCTGTGATAACATATTTAAGAAGGAAAACAAAGGAGTTAAAGTAAGTTTTTGCAACCAGAGAGAGGAGTGAGAAGATGTAAGAAACTCTGCAGACACTAAGGTCAGTGAGGAAGGAGGGGGAGGAGGTGCTCCAGACACCAGAGCAAAGATCCCCCTGCAGCCCGTGGTGAAAACCATGGTGAGGCAGGCTGTCCCCTGCAGCCCATGGAGGAAGGATGAGGGGGTGTAGAGATTCCACCTGCAGCCCGTGGAGGACCCCACGCTGGAGCAGGTGGAGGCACCTGAAGGAGGCTGTGGCCCGTGGGAAGCCCACGCTGGAGCAAGTCCGGGCCGGACCGGTAGACCCGTGAAGAGGGGAGCCCACGCCAGGGCAGGTTTGCTGGCAGGACGTGTGACCCTATGGGAGGGACCCAACGCTGGAGCAGTCTGCTCCTGAAGGTCTGCACCCTGTGGGAGAGACCCCACGCTGGAGCAGTCTGCTCCTGAAGGTCTGCACCCTGTGGGAGAGACTACGCTGGAGCAGTTCGTGAAGGACTGTAGCCCGTGGGAGAGACTCCATGTTGGAGCAGGGGAACGTTGAGAGGAGTCCTCCCCCTGAGGACAAAGAAGCGGCAGAGACAATGTGTGCTGAACTGACCGCAACCCCCATTCCCTGCCCCCTTGTGCCGCTGAGGGGGGAGGAGGTTGAAGCCGGGAGTGAAGTTGAGCCCGAGAAGATGGGAGGGGTGGGGGGAGGTGTTTTAAGACTTGATTGTATTTTCTCATTGCTCTACTCTGTTTTGCCTAGTAATAAATTAGATGAATCTCCTCTCTACATTCAGTCTGTTTTGCTCCTGACGGTAATTAGTGAGTGATCTCCCCCTGTCCTTATCTCGACCCAAGCCTTTTGTTAGACTTCTCCTCTCCCATCCCGCTGGGGGAGGGGTGAGTGAGCGGCCGCGTGGCACCCAGCTACCGGCTGGGCCTAAACCACGACAATCTTAGAGGCCTAAAAATTAGCTTTTGAAAGCTAAAGGAAGTTGGCTGAGGTAGCCCTGTTTTTGCCCTCAATCCTAGTCCTCATTCCTGACCTTCCTCTCCCACCAACTCCAGTGGGGCATCACAACTGTGCAGACATGCAATGAAGCAGATCAAGGAACTAGAGGATGAAAAATAGCCTTCCCCCAACCATTTTTTTTCTTTTTTCTTTTTTTTCTGGATGTTATGCCATTTACACTCAAAAATACACCATCCTTGCACCTTTCTCGTCAAAGACCTGATAGGAAAGACAAACTTGGAATACTTTGAAGCCAGGCCCTCCCAAAAGAATGGGACTGAGGTGATTCATTGCAATACCAAGTGGAGAAATGACTATACAGATCAAAGACTTTGCCAAATTAAAGGTCCAGGTAAATATGAGATGATATGGGACCAGTGATGACTGATGCTGTGAGGAAGGAATTAATTTGGCTTAGAGGACACAAATATAAGGGTCTGCCAACACCTCTTTCTGCTTTTGATGGAAAAGCTTCTAAAGATGATAAGTGCAGAAATATCACACCTCATTTTATTCAAACATTGCTCAACTTTGCAGGTACCCATGCAGAAGGGAGGCTACACAGTCCAAGTACATTCCCTGGCAAGTCTCCCTTCAAGTCTGTAGGGTTGGGTCATACTCAGGGATGTGGAGTAGAGGTGTGTATGGTCCACACAGCCAAACTGTGTGCACCCATGAAAGAGTGTGGCTCTTTACACTGCTCACTGAGAGGAGCCCATGGTTTGTGCTAAACCCCTAAAATGAGTTTGAGCATTGTTGGCAGCTTATCCTGGCTCAAAAAGGGATCATACTAACATTAAACAGTATGGATGCCTGGGACCTTGTGCTCAGTCCTGGACTTCCATACTTTACTATTACAAAGACTGTTGAAGTTGTTACCACCAGGAGGAGAGAGGGAAGAAGCCTGTGTGCAGGGAAATGTGTTCTCTCTTTAATTCTAATGATTCCCGGCTATTTTTATGTACAGTAGTTAGTTTTCAGACTGATGAGAAGGAGTCTCATTTGTGCAGATGGGAAATGCTTATTATGCTAATAGTGTTCTGCATTGTTAGTGGAGATTATTAGACAGAGATGTTAGAAATGCCTCTAGTGGAATTAAGTAGGTGACAAGGTAAAATGAAGAGATAAATGACAACAGTGATTAGGAAATGGATTGTGCTGAATACAACAGTGCAAAGGAAGAGGGGAAAGGAACTACTCTTACAAGAAATTGTTTAATCATTGATGTATCTATGAAAAAGATACATAAAAGATAGTTTACCTAGATGATACCAAACACTGCCCATGAGATTACATGTGATGTTTAATCTGGAGAAAGCTGAGAGAAATGTCAAAATGGTCAGCAAGGAGGAAAAACAGAACACCTGAAAGTAAGGAAACCACAGACAGGCTTGTGTTTTATAATGAATATATTCTGCCAAATATCTGTATTGTGTATGGCCAACTATATATTTTAACATGCAATTTAGTGAAATGTGGTATTCATCTTCTCTGAACTTGTAATAAATCAAGAAAATCCAACATTAAAGATAGACATACAGGCTGCATAGTCACACCAGTCTCTCATACTGCACTGAAAACTGCTGGTCTTTGGCATGTTGTTTCTATACCTAGATCAGGTACCAGCTGGAAAGTTGGGTTTGTGATTGCAGTGTGAAAATTAGGCATTGGGCTTTGTTTCTAAAGCAATGCATGTCAGCAGCCTGACTATGCTGTAAACTTTCACTAAATGCTTGATGGAAATCAATGCTCATTTATAAATTGCTATTGCAGCATTGCAGTTTGATATGACGGAACTAGTCATGGTAAATAAATGATTCAAGGAATATGGCTTTTTTCCTTGTCTGTGAATCAGCAGTGAATCAGTCCTGCCAATATATTGATTATTCTTAATTATTCAATATGGGTAAAAGCTTTTCTTGTTGTGTCAATTACCATCACGTGGCATGTTCAAACATTGATCATTTTGACTGTTCACGCTTGCAGTATGTGACAGATCGCTAAAGTTTCTGGAGTCGTTTTGACTCTTTCATCATATGCCTGAAACTTCCATGAGAGGCAGAAGAGTGATGAACAGCAAATAGTTACAGTCATTAACTGATAACAAATGTTCTTGTTTGCATTCAAACTTTCCTGCTTTTGTACCTGGCAGGCAATATAATGATTACTTTTTTCTCCCTGTGATTGAATATATGTTAAGCAAAGAATTCTGATGGGAAGAATGCTGCTTCCTTTGGGTTAATTCTGTATAATTTCTGTGGCTTCCTAGTAGAAATAATCATGAATGCAAATGCATATTGACCAGATCATTTGCCCATGGTCATAAAATGGATTCCTGAAGTTTGTCTGAAATGGGCGTATGTGAAGTAGCGATTTGCCGATTTCCAGAACCACTGAAGAACCTCGTGCACCAGCTGGCTTTATTTCCTCCTGTTCTGATTGTGTTGATGGACGGGCAGATTCTCTGGTCTACCTGGCCAAAACTGAGGACTATCTGTCTCCCTAAATGGATGGGTTAGGGGTTGGTGTGCCCTCTGTTGCTGCAGACCTGAGTGCCTTGCAATCTTTAAAGCCTCTGAGAGGGGCAAGTACAGTTATCTCCTTTCATGGACGGGAAAATGGAGCAAAGAAAGACTCCATGCCTTGTCTAATGTCACATAGGAAGTCTGCAGTCAAACAGGGAACAAAACAAATTTTCCAGGTTCTGGGCCTCTAAACATCTAGGGCTTAAACATCCTTTTATATTGATAATGCAGAAGATACTTCAGCTGCAAGGAGCAACAAGAAAGGTCATCTGCCATGAGGAGACGCCCAGAATACAGAAAGTGTGCTCAGCTCTTTTTGGTTGTTGAAATGAGGGGAAGAGGAGAGGGAAAGGCTGTTTCATTTCTACTGAAATGCAATTCAGAACAGATAGTGGATGTATGTGATTTTACATGATGGTGGAGATGTAAACTGGTCTAAGCAAGGAGATGTGAACTGGTGCAAGCAAGGAGGAATCACCGGTGCCCTGTTATGAGAAATTCTTTATTCCTCTCCTTTCTGGCACTGAAGATCAGGCAAGGAAAGTTCATTGGGTAACTCAGCAGGAAAGGATGGGCTCTCTCTCACAGGAAGGCAGTAGCAGATACTGCTTTTGGGATGGGCAGTTCATGTTTTAAACACTATCAGTTTTTATGAGACTGCTTAGTGAGGTTGGTTTGTTTCTGCTAAAAGAAAAGAAGACATTTAACATGAGGGCCTACACAGAGTTTTTCAATATTTCTTTAGGTATGAGCAGCTATTTGCTGGGTCTCCCTGAAGAAAGGTGGGAGCAAAGTGATGGTGATCTTTCCTTTGGGTTGTCACAGCTATGAGGAGAGAAGTTACACTGTGGCGAATATTTCCGTACCAGAAGCGACTCCATGAATCCAGATTGCCTCTGATAAGGCACATTTTTGCAATACAATCAATTATTGTCTTATTTTACAAATATCTGAGACAGCATTACAAGACAGCTTTTTTTTTTTTTTTTTTTTAAGTTGAGAACAGACACAGACACAATGTTCTCTTTTTGCTAATCAGCCTGTTCCCACAGTGTCACAAAAGCATTGTCATCAGCCTAAGCCTCCAACTGTGACTCTGACCTCTGTCCTTCCTGGACAGTAAAAAGCATCAGTCAATACTTGAGACTTCTGCAAACAACAGGCTTTGATGAGGGTACCTTAAAGCCTGTAATGCTCCAAAACTCTGATCACTGAAAAAAAAAAGGCATCTCTGGTTGAATCCCTGGACAACAGGAGTCTCAAAAGCAACCACTCAGTGTATTTGTTTTGTAAATAGGATGACTAAGAGGTTAGTAAAATGCTGTCCCAGTCACTTCACTCTCTCCTTGGATCTCTCCCTGGCTTCAGATTTGCATATGGCACAGACAGCAACTCTTTTGGGGAAATTCTGACTTTGCAAAAATTTTGGGATTCTTATCAAGGAAAACTAACAAAATATTTTGGGATAAGGCAATCTGAATTGAAACTGCAACATTTAATTCTGGGCTGGTATTATTTTTGTTTATGTTCTGTTGAGCTGCTAAGTTGCCTCCTCAAAGTTTTGTTTCAGATACCTTGGAATATCTGGAGATTCGTGGTAGAAAATAGAACATGAAGAATACTGGATAGTGCAGTAACTACTCTAGGTACAATGAATTCTTAAAGGGAGCCAAAGTGAAACATGGTGATTAAGTTTAATAAACAGAACTTAAACATCTCAGTCATGTAATATTGTTATACTGTATTTCGAATTTTTAAAATTATGCCATATCCATTCCATTAAAAAGCATTTTTTTTGTCATTTTGTATCCATCAAAGGAGGGTAAACATTCTGCAAAAGAAAAATTCCTACTTCTATTTATCAACTGCAGACCTGGCAACAATTATGTATACTTTTTGACTTTTCAGATTAATTTATTGCATTTAAAAATGAAACAGTCAGCCTGGAAAACTCTGCTTAATAGAATAAACCAGCACATATAAAAAACATCTGAAAATATTTACCTGAATTATTGTATTTTTAAATAGATCTTGACATTGGCTGACGAAGAGTAAATGTATTCTGTTTACTTGGTTAGGCAAGTGCTTACTTTCCCACTAGATACATAGTAGATGACACTGGTTCTCTAGAGTGAGTGGAGAACTAGAGTGAGGGCTGAGTTGTCCTGAGAGGGTGACCACAAGATCCCTTAATGAAAGTACAAACCTAATAGCATGTTGTCCTCCCTGTGTTCAATCAATGTAAGCACTGGAGTGGTATTGGCACTTGCATGTATTCTATTCTGCTAGTGACTTCTTTTTTCATTGCCTGCAGAAAAGCACAGAATAACTACACTCCTGATCCAGCTGTCTCAGCAAGGAGCCTTCACATAGGTGAACAATTCCAGATTGCCATCTGCCTAAAATTGAGCGTAGAGCTGCATAAGAACCACTGTTCCCATCTAGTAAAACTCTTGAGACATATTTCTGTATTTTTCACTCTCCTTTGGGATAAGAACTCAGGGATCTTATAAGGTCTTTTGGTGGAGAACAGAAGGGAAAGAAAATGAAGCATGAAGTAAGGGATTTATGTTCAAATCCCTGCCCTGAACAAGCACGTGGTGACAAAAAACCCCCATTGATTTGGGAAATAGTGAAAGGTAATTCATGAGCCAGTGTGAACAGGTAGCTTTCCTGCTTCATTCTATGCCAGTTCTCCAGGACTTCAAAGTCTGAATCAAAGTTTCTGTAGATAAAATTTTCTGTGAACTGGTTTTCTCTTTCTGAAGGTTTACCTCCTACTATCAGAGCCTTTGGTAGGTACCTGCCACTAGCAAAGCTGCTCCTGTCTCTGAACGAGCTGGTGAACTCAAGAACTTTCACAGAGCTGGATTTAGGCTACGGAGTTCACAAGGGATTAGGAAACCTATAGAGGTGAGCATTTTCAGTCTAAGCAACAATATTTTTCACTTTGTATTTTCATTTCACGCAAAATTTCAGAATGCACACTATATCATCAGTCTTTTTCTTTCTTAAAACGCTTTTGAATCTAAATGAAAATCAGGAGCAAAGTATCTAGATCACTTCTGCATGCAGGAAAGGAAGAAGGCGGCATGAGAAAGATTGTAATGTCTAGTTTTAAACATCTAGTAAATTTTCAACTGTAAAACCAGGAAGGCTATAAGGTAGATTAATACTTCTCTTTGCAGTAATATATAACTCTAATTAAGTACTGCATCTGTAAGTGTAAGAACAAACAGACATATATTCATAGATTTTTATATTACGAACTCTGAAGAAATTACTGTGATGATCTAGAGTAACTTTGGATGTAGGACTTCCCTGAAATAATTCCTACTTGAACATAGCTTGTAGAAAAGAATCTAATCTCAATTAACATCTTTAGCAATGCTTAAATAACAGGATTGTGACTAAGTTATGTTAAGAGATGAAGGCAAATTCACTAATGATAAGCTATGCTACGTGTGCTGTCGCAAGTGCACCAACCTCTATACAACTCTTTAAATGCTACTGTAGACTAAACCAAATTAAAAAGAGTATATATGAAATATATTTGTTTAGTGTTTTCAATCCCCTAGCTTTTTTTTTAAAAGTGTATTTAAATATTTTTAAGAAACCAGAACAATTCCTTCTACCCAAATATTAGGTTCTGTCTTCTAAAACAGTCATGCCTAGATCCAGAAGACTTCTACGACAAGATCATTTTGTAGGGTGTGACTACACTGAAAGCAACTTACACATGCAGAACTCTTCACAAAGTAAAAAAAAAATAATTAGAAATTAAGGGCTGTGCATACATCCCAAGATTTTGATTGCTCTCAGCAAATTAAGTTCGCAGTGTTAGGAAAGATTTATTACTGTTTTCAGTGTGTATATTGAAAGTCAGTCTGGTATGCGTGTTTAAAGTAATAAGGTAGACATCAGAAAGTTAACGGTTTAATAACAGATTGCCTAAGAGTGCCAGGGCCCTTACAGTGATCTGAACGTAATTGACAGCTATTATTCTTCACTTAGGAGCAATGGCCCACCCCAGGAGCAATGAACAGAAAAATCATATAGTATCATGTTCCTTCTTGATTGAACAACTTCAGGGGCCCATGGCTAACTGCATGGCCTCTTGTTCAGCTGCAAAGTGTCTTTTTATTTGTTTGAGGAAGTGCGCCATTGAATATGGAGGTGAAAGAGAGGCCATTTCTTTTTTTTTCTTTTTTTCTTTTTTTTTTTCCCTTTTCCCCCTCAGCCTTAGAAAGGTCAGGAGCCTGCTTCATCTGTCATGCTTAATCAGCTGATGAAAACTCTGCTGATGCACAAGGTTGTGGCTCCTCTATTTTAAGCATAAATCTTAATGGAAGAATCATTCTGTAATGTGTTACTTCCTGAAATGTGGAGCTGCTCTTTTAGGAGTGTGCTGGAGGCTTCTGGTAGCATGGGTGTACGGTGTTTCTGGAGCTCTCCCAGGGCACCACGCTTTTGTTGGGTGATATATGTGACAGCTTCCCAATTGCATACGTTAAGGCATGTGGTCTCATACTCCAGCAAAAGGCTGTAACGAAAGGACTAGATGTCCCAACTGGAATGTGAAACATTCCTCTCCAACCCATCACCTTTCTGATTCCAAGTGTTTGTGGAACAGTGGAAAAATGCGGTGTATCTAGTAAAGGTTGGCAAGAGATGTGAAAGTGTTGAACTAGAGGGGAAAATGGAATTATGCTATGTTGGCACAAGTGGTCCTTTGTCCTGGCTGGTAGGTCTGGCTGAGCGTGCAGAGGAATGGATACTGTCCCTCTCTTTTCAGTGACACATCTCTTTTAAAACACTTTTGAAATCTTTGTGGTAGAAGATGTCTTTTCACTAAAAAATATTTATCTATCTACCTGACGTGTTTTAGTTATTAGTCTTTAGATATGACATATTTTTTATACATATACATTCCAGGAAGGCCCAAGAGTTTCTCTCAGGAAGAAAGACCTACAAAGAACAACGGCAGTACCGTAAGATGCAGTCCCTTCTCTACTGTCATAGAAGACACTCAGAAAGCAAAAGGGGAATGAGTCACAACATAGAAATATGCTGTCCAAGATGGTCATGAATAGTGCTTTTTGCCACAGGATGAAGGGAAAGGAAACACTACCCAGCCTCACACAAAATGAAAGCAGTCTCCAGCACTTCTCCTTTTTAATGAGCCTAATCTCCCAGAAACACATGACTGAAAAAAGAAAAGGAAATAATACCTAGGGACTTTGTGTGGGCTCAGAAATGAAGAAGCCTTGATGTGGCCTGTGTCAGGTATTTTGACAGGAAAATGTTTGCTACTTTAGAAAAAATTCAACAGAACTAGCTGGATTTCAAGAAGGTTTTGTCTCATTGGCTGATGTGCAATTAAATTGTTCATCATTATATTCATGTATGTACTGAATTTATAAAGTCCGGCACTAAGAAAGACAGGACTGCAACAAAGAGCCTTCACAACAGCCTCCCTCTACCCCAGGTTTATCTCATGAAATTGGGAGGTATTTCTCACTATATCACAATGTACAAGAAAACACAAGTGAATGCACAGACAAGAAATGTATAAGATGCATGGAGCATTCGTCAGCTCTCCTCTGATGTACACAGAATTCAATGTCCTCAGGCTCACAAGAATATTATATGAATACTGCCAATAATTTCATGGCATCTTGAACTTGGAAATACTACCTCGGGCATAACATACATGGTGCAACTTCAGAGAAGCGGAAGAACGTTTAAATCTACAACCACTTCAGTCGGACATAAGCGTGTGTGGAGGCTACAACACCCTTTACCCCAGCTTTTCCAAATATACAGGCTGCGATCTCATGAAGAGTCACGATGGCAATTCTGTTTCTGGTGCTAAGCCAGAAGTTCAGTTTGCAACCACATGTCATGTTGCAACTGGGAAGGATTTGGGAACTGGTATTCTAGTGACAAAATGCAACTCTGCAAGTTACAGCAATGTCTCAAGATTGAGTGCATGTGTGCTCATGTGTGCATGATTCATGTCACTCGTTCTCCACCTGCTGGTGGCATTTTTAAGGCCTATAAACCCTAATGCCCCTGCTATGAGTGATGTGGAGGTTACCACTAGTTAACCCCATAAAAATGTGCAATCAGCTAATTGGAAAATTCTAATTAAGCCTGTGCTCATGGTGCAGACATCCATATATGAAAGGCACTCAGCTTGTCTGTACGACTGGCCTGCTTGCCACCGGAGAGCAGCAATGGGGTTGGGCAAGCTTTCCTTTCCCAACCACTGGAGCATGATGGCCCGGATGACTGTTGATGGCTGGCTTGCCGAGGGCTGATTTTTCTGCTGCAGCCACCCTTAGTTCCAGCTGCCTATTCATCCATGTTCCCCATTCTCGCTAATCGCCATTTCAGAAACAAAATGAACGGAGGTGAACACAACTATCATTAGGAAAAATGATGACAATTAAATATAATTAATAAACACTCCTATTACAGGGCATATGCATGCTGTGTGTCTAAACTGGACTGAGTCTGAAAATTAGTACACCTCATTACCCAAATGAATTGGAATTACACAGCACAACTTCCACTATTAATACAGCTTAAAGAAATCCTCCATTTTTTCTCATGTATATCTGTTTCCAGAAAACTATGTGCTTTTTAGTCAAACAATATTAGAATGAACATTGCTAATCACATCAGTCCAGATGGTTGGGTCTCTTCTTGCCAAGTGGAAGTATTGTAACCTATTTAATGTGCAATTTACATAAGCTCCATGTTAATAAAGATCCATGAGCTTGTGGACTTTTTCTCTACTCTTTTCTATATCACGAGTTCAGTCCACAGAGGCAGAGCATAGTGCTTGTGACTGCCATTGATGCTGGCCTGCTGAAGCCAGGGCTGCTCAGTACCTTGCCCCCAACCCTTTGTCCCTGTCTTCTCACAGCATTATGGGATCCTTTAATTGATCATTATCCCCTTCTGAAGTTAAAAGTACAGTTAGGAGCATATATGCCAAGCCCACATAAATCTGTGGTAAAGGCTGGAGTGAAACCTAGCTCAAAATAAAATTATCCTGTTATTGTGTGCATTCAGCCTGCATTCTCGGACCAGCTGGAATGTGTTAGAATTATTTTGTGTTTATGGACTCTCCATCTAAACCTTACGCAATTTAATTTTCTCTGGAAATTTACTAACTTTGAAGCTACTGTGCACCCTGTCCTCCAGTCCAACTAGGATTTTCCGTGTGGCGGTCATACTAAGCTGGTGATCACAACAAATTTTTCTGATGGGTGGAATGATGTGCTTATAAATTCCTGTTGGTATCTCTATAACTCATATGAAAAAAGTTTTTGTTGCTGAGAGCACATCTCCAGCAGGTTTGGCAGGTCATACACCTTTCTGTTATCCAACTGTTATGTGGAAAGAAATCATACAACCACAGATCATCTAACATTAAATCATGGGCTTGGCTGTACATTCCCCACTTTTCCGGGATCTTCTAGAGATACATATGGAAGGCAGAGACTACTTTTTTCTAGTCACTGTAAAAACTGACCGTAAGAGTACTTGTGCTTTGAAGAGCTTGTTGTATGTACAACAGGGACGGACACCAGCTGAACATGGGACATAGGCCAAATTGTTTCCAAGGCCATATAGGAGTTTAAAAGTAGAATCGCATGGCTCATTCTACAAGGCTGTGCTACCTAGATTAACAATAAAATCTGACCCAAATCTGGAAAGGAGACCACCTATGTCTGAATCTTTTCTAATTTGGTAGGTTGATGGCCCATGTGGGCTTGTTCTGTTAAAAGCACTCAAAGAATCTATTTAATTATTCATTTTGTGTTTAATACTTTGATATTTAATTTAACAATATCACATTTAAAAATGCATTAAAGCCTATTGGGAGTATTCCCACAGGTATGGGCGTAGTGGTGGAGGGTGCACATCTAAGTCTTTGCTGGGTAATAGAGCACAATAAGATGCCGAGGGCTTAACGCTTTCTGTTGTTGAATTCAGTCTTCTTTGACGGTGCTGGAGAAAGATTGGAGCTAACAAGATTAAAGATCAGATACCCTAGGATGGGTTTTTCCTACCCACGGATTTCTCTTCATCAAATCAACTACCAAACAAGAGGACTTGGAGAAACATCACATGGCCTAGAGTTGTCCGAATCTGCTGTTCCTATGTGCTGCTGCACCATTTCAGACAAACACAACATATTGGATACCTGAAATCTCAGATGCCTTTGTGATGTCCTGTTCACCTACCTTTCACTAACAGGTCATCAGCTTCCCAGGGTATATGGGCATGAAAACCTGTATTTTGTGTGACCAAAAGAGAAGTACAGTCCTCTAATCTCTGTGCAGCAGCTGTTGTAGGAGAAATCCCTGCCCCCAAGAAGGTGGTGCAGCCCATTTGCTACCCATGTGCTGGCACTGGAAAAGGAATCAAAGGGGGCTGTGAGTGGAGGAGGAGAATGTCCACTCCAAAAATGCAGTTCAAGTAGAACAAGCAAATTTGTCCATTTAAAAGGATGGGGCATCAGACAATCTTTTACCATATGATATAGTATATATGGTGAGTGTTGGACTGTAGCCTCAGTTTGTGCTTCCTCTGGTTGGGGCCAACTTTCCACTAATATAATTTCCAATGTCCACATGGCACAATCTCATCTGTGATAAGCAGCCAACATGGCTCTGATGCCAGAATAGGAAAACAGGAAAATAAACAGGTAAATTAAAAAAAGAGAATTAAAAACTCTGAAAGAAACATATTGGTCAGACAGACTGCTCTAGTACAAAAGGTAATCAGTACTTTGAAAATATGCTCCGAGAAACTTCTTATTGCTATTAAATTGAATTTTGCTATTAAATATATGACATCAGGGAAGACTTTATAATAGAAAGGATAGTCCGTAGCATCAGTTGACTGGGAGGGCTATGTGATCTTTGAAACTGGAGGTTTTTAAGAACAGCTTGCACAGACATCCAGTGGTCTTTTTCATGCTTTTCAGCTGCTTGGGATCTCACCTGAAATTTTTGTATTAACTTGTGTGTATCTCTGTGTATGTTTATGTATATGCCTGCACACAATAGGGGTTTAAGAGAACAAGTTCTTATAAAGCAAGAACATCCTAGATTATCTATTACCAATACAATACTAATTATGGTAATATTTAGTGGTTATATGCTAGAAAACATTAAAAACCCACAACCATTACTTTGTAAAGGACCTTATGAATTTCTCCTGTGCACAGCTTCTTACACAAAGTCATGGTGACGCTTGCCTGTCTCTGCAAGCCTGGGGCCAGCCAGTAAAATCTCCCCTGAGGGCTGCTTCAAAGGCACAGGATGCTCCCTGCTCTGTGCCTTGCTGTGCCAGGCCTGGAGCGAGCACATGTGCTGTTCGCACTTAGCACAGCTGGAGACTAAGACTTAGTAAGTTTTACCAAGAGCTGCAAAGTTCTGGTTGGGACTCTTCTGCCTCAATGTAGCAGCTGCTCTTGTAAGCCTCCGTCAGGGCTGAGTTAGCTGGAGTAGCTCTTGGTTTTAGAGGGCGAGAGGAGAATGGATAGGATGACTGCACCATGTCCTTTTCTGCCTGTTTTTCTATGACTTCTTGAAAACAAACAACTCAAACTCTGAGTGAGACTATTTTCAAACATCACCAGTCTCCAGTGCTCAAAGCCTGAAAATTTAGGGGAATGTTTTCGTGATAGGAAACTGTCACTCGCATTTCTGACAGACGTTCTCTTGTGTGGTTGTTTTGGGTTTTGCCTGTTTCAACTGAAATGTTGAAATATCCTTTCCATGTTTATGGAGAAGATGGAATTACTCAGGAGTGATTTCTTCCAACCTTTAGAAAACACCCCCATAGTCTTCTATTGGCTGCTTCTAATGCCTCCTGCTGCTTTAACCTCTGTTTTCCTACAGAATTGTGTGTTTATGGCATTTTAATCAAGTCTCCTTATTAAAGATGTGAGCACAATTTTATGTGAGGTGAAGGCTTGAGCACAATCTACATCAACACCTGACAGAGCCTGGTGATTATACATAGCCTAGATAACAGCTTTTCTGTTACACTTTTGACTAAGTTCTCACTC
This sequence comes from Grus americana, assembly GCF_028858705.1. NCBI lineage: Eukaryota > Metazoa > Chordata > Aves > Gruiformes > Gruidae > Grus > Grus americana. The sequence continues at coordinate 10,270 of NW_026561408.1, read as the reverse complement.
ATTTCCTAAACCTCGACAAGACAGGCAATCTGCCTTCCCATTAGAATCTCATGCCCTCTGCCCACCATTACAGTCAGCTATCAATGAATGAGGTGACTGTAAACTAAGCTACATTTACTGGTACCTGCTAGTACCAGCTAAGTCTCCTTTATCTCTTAATATAAAAAAAGCCCTGGTGAGTACATGTGCTTACAAGATTTACAGTAGGGATTAGAATCTGGAAGATAAATTTTCCTTCCCATTACACATATGCAACCTATTGCCAGGTCAGGATGCATTCTGTCACTTAACACAAGGGAAGACTCTGGCATGAAAACCAGGATGCGTTTTAATCTATTAATCAAAACTGGTGTAAACCTATCTTTAGACCTTGTCCAGACAAGAAAGAAAAATCATGTCTAAACAGAAATAACTGAAACAAGTTCTTACCTGCTTTATTTCTACAGGTCTTCCCCCCCCCTTTTTCCTTTCTTCCTTTTTTTTTTTTTTTCCTAAATGTTTGAGATTTAGTTGGGGTTTTACTGTTGAATGGAGAACACGGGCCCCTCAAATGACTTATTTCAGGTGAGTAATGATTATGAGTATTTGTATTAGTGCTAAAATGGCCACAAGAGACTCCAAGAAGGTTTCTATTTGTACTGGATATTATACCAACATCTAGAAAGAATTTTCTTCTACAAAAGCTTTAGAAAGGTTTAAGAACCTAAAGGTATTAAAACATTATCAAAACAAAACTTCAGTGCTGGACATGGCTGCTGAACTCTAGCAAATGTCTTTTGTGAGTGACTGAATTGTCACATCAGTAACTACTGCTTCCTATTTTGGACGTTCAGATTACTTTTATTACCTGTTTCTGGTTTTGATCCTGATCTCACAATTGCTTCTGCTTAAGTAAGCCCAATCACCTTGCTACAGCAATAGTAGGAACTAGTCCTTTCAGTGCTTTTATGGGGCAGTCTTACTGTTAAAAATTATTTCTCTAAACAAGAAAGAATCTCATTGCATCCATGTCTTATTAATCTAGCCTATTGTCCTGTTGAAAAATCAGGTAAATAGAAATATAAACATATTTATGTTCCATTTGTTCCACCTGTTCTATCAGGTTCTCCCCCAGTAGTTACAAACATTGCAACACCAGGAGTTATCAACTGCCTCTCAAATTCAAGAAAGCTAATTTTTAACCTGCTTCTTTATAGCTGGCCTCAGGCTCTAAATCTCCCCATATGACCCTCAAGTAATAATTAGAGCAATTAGTTCCTGCCCCTCTGGAATAATTGCTAGCATAAATTGAGCTGACTTTCCTAAAAGGTCCTCTAAAAAGTTGGAAAGAAAGAAAGAAAGAAGGAAGGACAGAAAGAAAAAAACCCCCACCTCCAAACCCCACTAAACAACTGAGGGAAGGAAAAAGCTGTGAACACAAACAGGCAGAAGTAAATGGGAAAAGGAAAAGCAAGACAAGACATTTTTCCACATTCCATTCCTGTGATGCTGCCTCACTCACAAGCACCACATATATAACATTCCTTCTTGCAGGCAACAGGCCTCCCTACTCCAGGTGCCATCAAAAATTATGGGAGGGAAAAAAAGAGAAACTCATATCTTAAAAGCAACCCTGTTTTTCATCAAAACGTATTGCTTTAAGGCAGCCATCTGACTGGAAAGGGGAAAAAAAGAATTTAAAGAGACTTGGTCTCTAAATTTCTATGTAATGCTTAGCCAAAAGAATACCTGAACAGTAATGAGCAGGAGTTTGAATTTACCAAGTTAAAGAGAAAAACACTGCAGTGGAATAATGTGCTAGAGGGGATTAGGTACAGGTCAACATAGCCCTTTGTGGTCAGCAGCAACAAAAGAAGAATCAAGCAGAAATTCATTGCAAATCCAGTGCCAAAAGTAGGAATGATGTATTTAATGATTTCAAAACTTGGCTTTGTTCGGAATCAGCACAAAACCTGACAATTTCAAATTTCTTTCTGAAAGAAATAGTACAAGCTGTTTAATTTCTTTCAAAGCCTTCTGTTTAAACAACATTAAAATATTTCTTTTTTATTTTTGCTTTTTTATATAGTGTGCAACATACATAAATATTTGAAATAAACAAATAAGAAACCCTCATATTTGGTTCAAACATATAGAAATGGGACAGTTTAAGTAGTCATTTCCTTTTTATTTAGTGAAAATGAAATCCTGGTGAATTTCAAGAAGTACTGGGGTCGACCCACATGGACACAGAATATATTGTCCCAATAATATTAAAGGCAGCTCTGCTTCAGAACTTAATGTTCCACTGTTGCTTCACTGCAAACATATTGCTTAAGTGCACTCAGTCTAGCAGAAAATACAATGCATGTAGTTAATGTGAAATTTTTATTTTGTACTGTGAAAGAGGGAAAGAGTCAATAAAAGAACCTCAAAATGATTTCATGCCACTTGCCTAATTGTATAACCCCCTAATTCCTTCTATTTTTCTTCTATGAGGAGACCCTGGTGTCTCCTATGTCTGCCCCTATTTTCTTAAGAAAATATCTCAAGACAAGACTGAGATTTTGCCTCCACAGTATCATAGGTGAAAAATGATGTACTTCAGAAATGGAAAAAAGAACTAACTATAGTTCAGAAGATGATTCAACTTCTGCTTAACTGTTGAACCTTGGAAGAGATAATCACGTGCTGCGTGTAAATGAATGCCGGTTTGCATGGCTCAGCTGCCCTGGAGAAGGGCTCTGGGACAGAAAGCCTCTGCTGTCCTCTCTTGCCCAGGTGAGCAGGGAGTGAGCAGCATAAGGACAGAGGTTTGGAAGGACTGAGAGCAGGTCTCTAACTTCACTGAGTCAATGCCAGTCTGTCTCCTGTGCAGCCTCAAGGCTGAAGAAGATCATCCATGAGCAGATGCAATATGGGGCTTGTCTTAGGTCAGGTTGACTGGGACAGAAGCACTGAGCAGCCTAGGAGTGATGAAAATAACACAGGAGTTGTTCCCACCCCAACAATTTCCCCATCCAGTTTGCTGACATATGACTTGAGCTCTAGGACATGTTTTTTGTTTTTCTGGGAGTCCTGTGTTCCTCAGCCTTTGGAGAATCATGCCAGGAACAGAAGTCCTTTTACATGTATGGCAGGAATATGGTGCAATTGGGAGCCACAGTGTCAGAGGAAGGAAATTTCTTTTAACCTGAAACTTACTTATCTGATACTGGCTCATCTGTACGTATTGGTAGGCTGACTACTGAACTCTGGTGAATTGAGAAATTTTATTGGTTTGAACAAACAGGCATCGGGACACACTGGTAAAAACTAGGTGCTTAATAATATTTGGATATGTTTTGTAGGTTAACCAAACATTGAGTCTGTGGTCTGAGACGCAAAAGTCAGTACAGACACTGACTGATTATTCAGCTTTCCACATCTGCATGAATTTGGAGCAATTAAATGAAGGCAGAGAAACTCTGGTGATATAAAATATTGCATTACTGTAGTGTTAAAAAAAAGAAGGCTAAGCAACACCTAAATCCTCACATAATGCACTCCTCACATATGGTTAATGCAGTGTGAATTCAAATGAAATATAGAAATCTAAAACAGGAAGAGCAGATCATGGCTGGCATCACCCACTGCAGGCATATTTATATTTTCTTCAGTATTTCCTTAGAGATCAGGAAGCACAGCTGACATACATTCAGATGAGGTAATTTTCTTATCCTTGAAGTCAGTGTAACATGCACTTGGTCACTTCAACTAGACGATGTGATATACATAGGAACTGCTAGCTTCATTAAACAGAGTAAGATATAAGAATCTTGTACTTTTGAGAATTTGCACCTTTCTCACTACTGGTACAAAATATAAATGGTAGCACATATAATTGGTGAGTTAAGATGTCAGGGTACAAATTCTCACCAGCCAAAAATCATGGAGGGCATCAGACAAGGACGAGTTTAGAAACATTTTAATTAGATAAAAGTCCAGTCAAGTTTACACACTTCTGCTTCATAAATAAAATTTCTTCCATTTCATTTATTTTTTATTATGTTTCTTTTGTATCTCAGTCTGAGCGAAATGCCATGCATTGTAGTAGAATCTTGATGAGAATGCACAGTAAATGCCTACATTAAAGTTATTTTGGTGTTCTGCAAAGTGAAGTCCTTCTGTGAATGTGCAAAAGATATTAAAAATGTAGAAATTGAAGGAAGTAATAAGGTCTGTGGTGGCACTGCTAAGCTGAGTGAGTGTGGGTACATGTCACATACCTGTGTGGGTGTGAAGAAGACTATGTATGGGAGGACGTGGGAGAGATTTGACTTTTGTAAGGGGATATCAAACTTAACATCCCATCTAGGAAAGATTTTTTAGCTTCAAATGTAAAAATGCTGCCTTGCAATAAAATGCAACATCACCTCCGTAAATTTGATTATTTTCAAGCATAAACAGAAAGATCTTCCACTCTTAGGTTTTATTGACAAGACAACTCGGCACTTACTTACTGTTAGGGAAGTAATGTGTAAAATCTCAGGAAGATGCTGGTTTCTCAAAGCTAAATCTATCTACAGAACACCAATGTGCTGAGTGGTGGCACAGCATTGCAAGAGGGATGATTTCCAGTGCAAATTTGATGGCAAAGTATACACTTTGTTACCTGTTTCCAAGTGCATTTCTTATCTTTTATCCCAAAAAATATGCTTTTGATCAGTCCTGCAGACAAAAAGCCAGACTGCGGGCAAGCAAAACTATGTAAGTCTAAGAGTCCAAAGGGAGAGTCTGCCTAGTGAACGTCCTTTCACTAGACAGTACTTTCACTGAAGACTGTGAAGTGAAGCTGGGTATATGATTGTATTTCTTATCTGCACTTCCCTACGTTGAAGCAGTGTGGTGTTTTACACATCTAAGGAAGAGCGTGGGGAAGTGGAGAAATTCTGAGAGGGAACGTGTCAGATCTGTAGCTACGCACAGTGTCAACACATGCTTGGGCTCCCACTCCCTTCACTCTCTCCTCTACATCACCTGCCTGTGGAGCTGAACATCTTGGAAGTGGTGAGACAACACGACAAGGAAGGACTGTTTTCCCAGCGCTGGTAGAACACAGGAAAAGTGAAAATGGGCCAGCTGAGGAAGGGATGTTAAAATTTTAGGATAGGACATAGTTTCATCTGCATTTAATTTCCAATGTTCAGCAACACATTAGCCAGGTACAGCATACTGCCAACCCCCTTCCAAAGCACACAGAAGGTTTGCAGGATATTGGAATGTAGATAACCCATCAAACATCTTCTCCAGCTGAACATGACTTTTGTTGCCTACACAAAGAAGTGCATTCCTGGGTTTGCACATAGCAGCTTATTTCTTAGCATTGATTTAGTTTGATATGGCAGTGGCTCTCCAAATGCTGACTCCTCTGACTTCAGTGGTAATTGCAGGTGCTCAGCAACTTTTAAAAGTGGGTAAAAGTTCTGTAGGTGATTAGGTCCCTAAAATTATAATACTGGATCAGAGGTTGAGTCATTTGACCAAAACTCCTGTCTTTGATGGCAATTTCTTCTAAGCACAATCCAAGACAATTACAGGCAGAATTTACTATGTGCTGTTTATAAGGCCTTCTAATCAATGTTAGAGATTAGATAAGGCTCTGAGGCAGTATTTGGCTATGAATTCAGTATCTGCATTAGCTGTTCTGACTCTAGATTCTTGCCATCCATGTAAACATACACTTTCCCTTTGAGTCTTACCACTCACAAACCTCAACTATTTACAAACAGTGAGAAGTAGGTCACTCCCACTTCTTCAGATCCTGAAGCTGTAATGAAGTGTAAACATAAATGCATTCCTGTTGAGCTGATCATGAGTCAACTTTTATTCTCACACCTATCTGTGGGACTGAAGCCTAAACAGGGAATGTATGCAAAACTACAGACAGAAATGGTTGGAGAGGAATGCATGACAAGACCACTATTAATCTATCCTTTTTTATTGCCCTCTCCACTTTGTACTCTTTCTTTATGCCATTGTTCCTTTTATATTTATTTCTCCTTCCAGTTCACTGGCCTTGCTTAGCAGATTTCATTCCTGTTCAGTAGCTAACTCTTGTTTAGTAACTAATCATTCCTGTTTTCAGTAATATAATATTCCCAAATAATTACCTTTAAAATGAGATTTTTATCATGTCTGGCCTCTCCTGGATCACAATTTTCTTTGGGGACTTGAAAATTACAAAACCCCCACTTTTGTTATTTTTAAGTATGAAGACAATGGAAGAATAAAAAATTGTTTTCCCGTTATAAAAATAACATAACTGTAACATTTTAATGGCAGTAAAAATAAGAGATTAGAGCTCAGAGCTGATATCTGAAGTGGTAAGAGCCCTTGTGTCTCGTAAGACACACGTTTGATAATTTTAAATTCTGATGATACTCTGACCAAACATATGGATCTACAACAGAGCTAGTCTCTTTCTGCTCCCTTTGTAATCAAAGCAGTGAGAAATACTTTCCAGTACAAGTTCTCAAGTTTATTTTGGATACCCTATTTAGGACAAAAAGTGATATACCTTAAAAAACTTGCAATATCTACAATGATTTCAATCAGATAAATCTGATTTTTGTTCCTGATTCTCCACAGTTCATGGCCTGCCACACTGATGCAAAGGGAAAGGGGTGTTTCATGCTTCAGCAGTAATGCAATGATGATTCTGAATCTGCAGAAGAAATCTCAGGGAATACATGCCCTACGTGACTGTACGAGTAGGGGAGGCCTATGGTCACTTTTGTCTCCCTCAGTAAATTTTCACCTGTGCATAATTTAAAAGCTCCTGAAGAATTAGGCCCAGAAACCTTTCACACCTTCATTCACGGACATAAGTACTCATGCATCTCCCATGAATGTCGATATGGTAACCTATTTGCACCAAAGAGACAATATACACCATTGTTGATCTCATTTCTCCTTGATTTTCTCATTTTCTATCCAATTCCTTCAAGCTTAGATGGCTCATAGTTTCCCTTCACTGTTGGTCTAGTAGAAAGTCATTTCAAGCACTGCAGGTCTGCCCGCAGTAATGACCGTGCTAAATGCCATTGTGTGGTTTGGATCTTCACATATCAAAGCTGTTCTGTTACCTTCTTTCCTGCTCAAAGGTTATAGGTCTAATAATTAGAGTGGCCCCTTGATGAGCACATTGAGATCCAGTTTGCATGCCTTAATGGCAGTGATAAGAATAAAATTATAGCTCTTCGTAACAATCTTTTTCGATATGGTGTTAACTCTGCATTGTGTTAAGTTGAAGTGTGGTTATTATATCCTTGAATGCCAGCAGAATTTCGCTCATGAGTAAAATGAGGTAGATTTGGCCCCTTGGGACATTCTAAAATGCTGTTTAAAGAAGAAAACTTAGCTGCATAAGCCACTTGGACAAAAGACTTATTTTTTTCTGTTTCAATTAGCTGTAAGATTATTACCTAAGGCTACTAGACCAGTAGGACAACCTTCCCCTAACCAGTGACCCAGGTCAGACCAGCAGCTGAACACAGGGATATGTGAACACTTATGACTTTAGTGAGATTTTTGCGTGTGCTTAAGCACATATACTTATCTGCTTATCATTCTGGAGTAGTTACATTTTGCTGAATTAGGACCCAATTCTAGTGGTGCAGTGCAGTGAAAACAATTACTGTAGCAGCTTCGATACTATAAAAATGTGCGCACACACATATCTACAAGCAAAAAGAGAAAATGGTGGTGGCTGATCTGTGGGTAGACAAAAGCAGTGGGGTCAACATCTATTTTAAGTCCTTAAATCACTGAAGGACAGATCATTCTCATTTTGAAAAGGCTGAATTCCTGTGAAGTTGGGGCTGCGGGGACTTCTGCGAGAAGAGGTTGGGGCTGCCCTGTGCAAGACACAGCTGGTTCCAGATGGTTTCAATGGCCCCACCACAGGACACAGCTGATCCAGTCAGCCAAGCTGGTGATGCCTCTGGGAACACATATTTAAGAAACGGCAGAAAACACTGGACAGACAAAGGAGGAGGGAACAAAAAATGAATGAAAATAGGAGAGGGAATACCAAGGTCAGAAGAGGAGGAAGAGGAGCTCTATGGTGGAGGAAGAGGAGCTCCGTGGCGGAGCAGGTATCCACTGCAGTTGTGGGGAACCCGTGGTGGAGCAGGGGAAGAGACGAGGTGAGAGGAAGGAGCAGCCAGAGGAACCGCTGTGTACTGGCTGTAACCCCCCTGCCCTGCCCCATCCTCCTAGTGCCACACAGGGAGGTGGAGGAATCAGAAGTGAAGGCGAGAAGTGGGGCCCAGGAACGGAGAAGGTGTTGCTTTTAATGTTTACCTTTTTGTTTCATGCTACCTAAATTATTAATTACTTTTTTTTTTTTAAATTGGCTAGAAATTAAGTTGATTTCCCCAAGTCAAGTCTGTTTTACCACAACAGTAACTGGTAAGCAATCTCCCTGTCTTCATCTCAACCCATGAGCTTTCTTATTCCTCCTTCCTATTTTTTTTCCTGGTCCTGCTGTGAGGGGTGAGTAGCGGGTGAGCACATGGCTTGTTGGGAGTATAGCTCTTAGCCAAGGTTAACCCACCACACTGGGTCTAGTTTTCAATATTGTGCCCTTCGCTGTTCAAATATCTGAAATACTGATCTAATTTTAGTCTACAGTTTTTCACTTGGATGTGCTGTGAAATCAGATTGTAAACTTGCAAAGCATTAATTGTTGCATATTCAGAGTTTTTCTCTGAGTTATGGAAAAGCATTACTAATTAGTCTTTAATCTCATAAATTTAAAGAGCAAAGCAACCCCCCCCCCAAAAAAAAAAAAAGCCAGCAACCCAAACCCAAACCAAAAAGAAACATGACAATTAGCAATGAGGAAAAGGGGTTGAGACATGATTACTCTACATTTTTAAACTGTTGCATGTAAAAATGGAACAATATTGCCTGCATAACAGAAACTGACTCCAGAAATCTCTGTAAATGACTTGTGGATTTGAGGGGACTGTTCTGGCCAAAGATAAAGTAAAATAAGAATAATTTTAATTTATCTTTGGGCAGTTCTTGATATACAGCTTAAAATTCTTTGAAGTGTCTAAAGAAGTTTAATACACTATGGAAATAGTCCCAAACAGACTTTTTTTCAGAACAATTATAATTCCATAGACTCAAATTCCTCCTTTTTTACAAGTTAAAACAATAAAATGAAGCATATGTAAGCTTTTTAAATGGTATCTTTTGGAAATAAAATCAGTCCTTTAAGTCAATTTCATACATTTTTCATATGTTTTGAACTTCCTAAAAGGAACATCTTCCAAAATTATATTAAATGAAGCCCTGGGTAGCAAAAAATTTCCCATGAATGTTGGTTTTGTGTTACCGCTAAATTACTTCCAGTACATTAGATTAGTTTCTTGCATAACATTGCATTATTCATTGCTTGTGCTTTTTCTTCACTGCTATTTCTAGCCCTTATTCTTCTTTCTTGACCTCTGGGGACAGGGAATTATCTGACAGATATTGCCACCTGCTGAGGTAGAAACTTGGGTGACTGGCCTAAAATTAAACAAATTACTGAACTAAAAATTCTAGTTGGGTTGTCTACTGGGACTGAGCATGGTATCTCTAAGTACAGGTGCCTCCTGGTTGGAGCCTAAGGATCTGCTCCACCACGGAGAAGCAGCAGCAAAGCATACATTGAGTACGGAGTAGCTAATGAAGAAAGGCGCTGACTCACACTGGCTTTGCAGACTCCTACCGTCTCTGGCCAGAAAAGATCGCTATGATCATCTGGACTGGGCTGCTCTGTATAAAGGTTGTAGAGTTTCTTATAAAACTAGATTAAATCTGAGTGATGGGAAGAGTCTCTCATGATTATATCCCTGGATGCCAGAAAAAAATTCAGTCGTGAATGGAGAAAAATTAAGCTTTTGGTCCTATATGATATAGGTGTAAACACTGAAGTAGCTGATGTTAATGCTGACAAACTTCACCCTACTGCACGTCCTTCTTCGCTAAATCAGTATTTGAAACAAAGCTTTTTTATATTAAAAAAAAGTTAAAATAATATTAATTCCAAAATAATGGTACATTTGTGTAACTGTTTCAGTTCTTTAAATATCTTTATTTGTAGGAAAATGTATCTTGGTTTTTTTAAATTAAGCACTCAGCTATTTGTTGTAGGCTTTTTTTGACAGCTGAATTCTCCCTCTTTTCCTCAGACAGGTTTTCCTTTGCAAATATCACAGATCAAATCACTTTGTCTTTTCTGTGGCACAGAGAG